>NC_142477.1:29989875-30292905 GCF_049115385.1 Moschus berezovskii | reverse complement strand
TCTCCAGTAGCATTTCGGGCACCTACTGATCTGGGGAGTTCATCTTTCAGTGTCCTATCTTCTTGCCTTTTCATACTGAAATTTTGGATAAAGCACAACAATTTGTCTCCAGAAAAATCATTGCTATTAATTTTTCTTTTCAAATTCATTGGATAAGTTTTGGCATGATGTTTTTATCCAAGGGATTCCAGACTCATGTCGGAATGTTAGGGCAACAATTCTGACAATTTATAAATTTGTACTTGGGGTTGATATCACATCATTTTTCATATCACCATGTCTCTGGTAGGATTTCTGGTTTAACATCTTAGAGAAGAGTCAACTCTTAGAGAACAAGAATAAAAGTGAATAAGATTTGAGAGCTGAAGACACAGGAAAGAACTAAGATGGGAGAGAATTCTGAGAAGATGAGAATCAGTGGAGCTCCAAGCATACTTGGAAGTGTTTTTTAAGGTAGGAGAAAATGAAACTAATTCATACAAATTCAGCAATCCTGCTAGATTTCTCAGAAGAACTTGAATGAGTGTCTAGCTATCAGCTTCTGTTTTCTACTGAGTATTACATGGGAAGTGCTGAAATGGAAACTTTGGAGAAAATTATGAAACTTTGAAATAGCTGATTCTAGAACATCTCAAAGTATATTTCATGAAATATCTATTCATAGGCCCACTATGAATAGTCTGTGGTCAGTGTAGGAAGAATTACCTGCATATTCAATGAAGATACGCACACTATGCTAGCATATTATAGGGTCCAGATTTCAGTGCTGAGAATGGACCTGTCACCCAACATTTAATCTACTAATTAAAAAACTATGGCTTTCTTTGACTATATCTATTTAAATACTGTTGAATTTATTAATTCAATATAAGCCACATGAGAGGGTAGTCCTAATACACTTTCTCAAGAACTAGTAATTATTACAACATTGTTAAAGTAATAAAGAAAAAAGCAGACAATGTTTATTCAATTTGTTCTCTCTTTAGATATATACCATCAAACACAATTTTAAGTGATCAAGCTGAATGGATATGTATATAATTGTGGACTGAATCAATTTCAGTTTTGCTGTCAGATCATACTGCAGGAAGAAAAAATATATAGAGGTTATGGTAAGGGCAAGACTGTTTTCCAACACCTAAGAGATATGTACTTACCTCTGAACACTAAAAGCCATGGTCGTATTTTTCCTAGATCTGATTCAAATAAATTTACTCTTTTCCCATGTGGTGAGTTTATCAAAAGTCCAAGGCAAAATGATTGGCCTATTACACTTCAGAGTGAAAAAGTGAGGGCCAAAAGTATAATCCTTTGAGGTTCACGGGATTTTAAGGCTATTTATTGAAGGAAGGGTTCTAGTGTATTCATTTAAGAAGACAAAAGGATTCTGCAAGTTCAGTTGAAAGAAGTTTTCCCCAAAGCATGCAGAAGTTACTGCATATATCAGCTTAATAGAATCATTTCCAATCTCATGTAAAATCAGCCTTTTTGCATTAACCCATAAATATTTTTCATAATATCATTATCATTTAAGACAAATACCTGCCTCAGAAGTAAATGTGGGGCTCTGTAATATTTCTATTGATATTGTCACCTGAAATTCTGATTTTCTTCTTCTGCATTCTTGGAACTATATAATATATCAACTAACACTATAAATGTGAGTGAGGTTCGTAGTAAAACACTTGCATTAAATTGACAATAAAATTCCACTTTCACCTTTTCAGATGGCTTTCTGACAATCTGTGCACATAAAATAATTATTCAAAATTACTAACTTACAATTTATAGAAAAAAATAGGAAAATGCATGTTGATTTAATTAATCAACAATTCCAGGACTGCAAAATTCTCCAAAATGAAACTAAGTTGTTATTCATCATAAAGGGTTAATTCCATGACAACCATGGACAATTCAGTTCAGTTCATATCAGTTCAGTCGCTCAGTCATGTCTGACTCTTTGCGAGACAAAGGACTGCAGCACACCAGGCCTCCTTGTCGATCACTAACCCCCGGAGTTTACTCAAACTTATGCCCATTGAGTCAGTGATGCCATCCAACCATCTCATCCACTGTCAACCCCTTCTCCTCCTATCTTCCAGCATCAGGGTTTTTTCAAATGAGTCAGCTCTTTGCAACAGGTGGCCAAAATATTGCAGTTTCAGTTTCAACATCAGTTCTTCCAATGAATATTCAGGACTGATTTACTTTAGGATGGACTGGTTGGATCTCCTTGCAGTCCAAGGGACTCTCAAAAGTCTTCTCCAACACCACAGTTCAAAAGCATCAATTCTTTGGTGATCAGCTTTCTTTATAGTTCAACTCTCACATCCATATACGACTACTGGTAAAACCATAGCCTTGATTAGACAGACCTTTGCTGGCAAAGTAATGTCTTTGCTTTTTAATATGCAGTCTAGGTTGGTAATAATTTTTCTTCCCAGGAGCAAGCATCTTTTAATTTCATGGCTGCAGACACCATCTGCATTGATTTTGAAGCCCCATAAAATAAAGCCGGCCACTTTTCCCACTGTTTCTCCATCTATTTGCCATGAAATGATGGGGCCAGATGTCATGATCTTTGTTTTTGAATGTTGAGCTTTAAGCCAACTTTTTCACTCTCCTCTTTCACTTTCATCAAGAGGCTTTTTAGTTCTTCTTCACTTTCTGCCATAAGGGTAGTGTCATCTGCATTGGAGTAACAGGCAAAATTGGCCTTGGAGTACAGAATGAAGTTGGGCAAAGGCTAATAGAGTTATGCCAAAAGAATGCACTGGTCATAGCAAACACCCTCTTTCAACAACGCAAGAGATGACTTCACACATGGACATCACTAGGTGGTCAACACTGAAATCAGATTGATTATATTCTTTGCAGTCAAAGATGGAGAAGCTCTATACAGTCAGCAAAAACAAGATCGGGTGCTGACTGTGGCTCAGATCATGAACTCCTTATTGCCAAATTCAGACTTCAATTGAAGAAAGTAGGGAAAACCACTAGACCATTCAGGTATGACCTAAATCAAATCCTTAACGATTATACAGTGGAAGTGAGAAATAGATTTAAGGGACTAGATCTGATAGACAGAGTGCTTGATGAACTATGGATGGAGGTTCCTGATATTGTACAGGAGACAGGGAGAAAGACCATCTCCAAGAAAAAGAAATGCAAAAAAGCAAAGAGACATTCAGAACTATTCATTTCACAGCCTTACAAATAGCTGTGAAAAGAAGAGAAGCAAAGAGAAATGGAGAAAAGAAAAGATATACCCATTTGGATGCAGAGTTCCAAAGAATAGCAAGGAGAGATAAGAAAGCCTTCTTCAGTGATCAGTGAAAAGAAAGAGGAAAATAATAGAATGGGAAAGACTAGAGATCTCTTCAAGAAAATTAGAGGTACCAAGGAAATATTTCATGCAAAGATGGGCTCAATAAAGGACAGAAATGGTATGGACTTAACAGAAGCAGAAGATATTAAGGAGAGGTGGCAAGAATACACAGAAGAACTGTACAAAAAACTCCTCATGACCCAGATAATCACAGTGGTGTGATCACTACGAACCTAGAGCCAGATATCCTGGAATGCAAAGTCAAGTGGGCTTTGGGAAACATCACCAGGAACAAAGCTAGTGGAGGTGATGGAATTCCAGTTGAGCTATTTCAAATCCTGAAAGATGATGCTGTGAAAGTGCTGCACTCAACATGCCAGCAAATTTACAAAATTCAGCAGTGGCCATGGGGCTGGTAAAGGTCAGTTTTCATTCCAATAGCAAAGAAAGGCAATGCCAAAAAATCCTCAAACTACCGCACAATTGCACTCATTTCACATGCTAGCAAATCAATGCTCAAAATTCTTCAAGTCAGGCTTCGACAATAAGTGACCTGTGAACTTCCTGATGTTCAAGCTGGTTTTAGAAAAGACAGAGGAACCAGAGATCAAACTGATAGCATTAGTTGAATCATCGAAAAAGCGAGAAGGTTCCAGAAAAACATCTATTTCTACTTCATTGACTATGCCAAAGCCTTTGACTGTGTGGATCACAATAAACTGTGGAAAATTCTGAAAGAGATGGGAATACCAGACCACCTGACCTGCCTCTTGAGAAATCTATATGCAGGTTAGGAAGTAACATTTAGAATTGAACATGGAACCACAGACTTGTACCCAATCAGGAAAGGAGTACGTCAAGGCTGTATATTGTCACTGTGCTTATTTAACTAATATGCAGAGTACATCATGGGAAATTGCCAGGGTCCAGCCTCGGCAGAGTCCAGGGACACCTTCAGGATGAGCGGCGTCGGCGAGGAAAGAAAGAAAAAAAGCGAGTCGAGTCTTGGTTGACTGCAGAATCAAGACTGCTTTATTTTTTTACATCAGTGCTTATATACCCTAAAACCGGCAATACTAAAAAGGGAGGAGGGATTGTCTTGATACAATTGTGCCAGGAATGCAGTCATAGACCATCTTCTAGAACAGTTAACACCTTCATGCATAACTCTCAAACAATGGGCTTTTAAGACATCAAGGCCACAAGGCATGAGAAAATGGCTTTATCTGTGTAGCAGTTAGTCAACTGTAAAAACTATTAACAAGCTTTATCTTGGGAGTCTCAGTTCTGTGCAGACTTTGTGACTCCCTAGGTAGCATGGTATCTGTTTTTGGGCTCTACCCCCATACATCTGCAGAGACAATTTTCTACACTAATACTATATGCTTATTCATTTTGTTATCAACCTTTATCTCTATTTTTTCTTTTAGTGTATTCCCAGGCACACCATGGACAGGGGACAGGGAGACATATCAGCAAGCACTGGTATGTGACCTTGAAGGCCAAGAGTCTCATGAGCTCCCTCCAGATCTCACTCTAAGGGGCCCTTCTAAGCTTGTGAAGGGCTCTATATCTATTTTGCTTGTGGAGTATTTAGGCCTATTGTTAGCAGACCTAGTTTTATGCCAGGGGTGCTTTGTGCAGTCCTGAGCATTCCAAATTCTAAATTGACATTTATAACCCCAACAGGGCCAGAAGGGGTAGGATGTTCTGTGTGAAAATATTTTCTTCATTCCTGGCCTGTTTATAGGGCCCATACACCCTCAGGGACTGTATTACTGCCATGCAAAGGATTCAAGGGGGATATTTGAGCAGGAGTCAGAAGAATTCTTAGAAAGCACAGAGGACTACTAAGCATCAGAAGAAGAAAAGACGGAGGCCCAGGAGTAAATGATGGGGTGGCCCCGAGAAATACCAGGAGGTCTGGACGGCCTTGTGTGCCAGCTCCTCAAGCCAAGACCTTGTCATGGGCGGGGTCTCTCATGCCAGCTCCTGACAGGAAATGCTAGGATGAATGAAGCACAACCTGAAATCTAGATTGTCGGGAGAAATATCATAACCTCAGATATGCAGATGACCATGGACAATAGGAAAATAATAACATAAATTTATTTGCTCAGCTTATTTTAATTGACATAAGTTCCCAGTTTAAGTCAACCAAAATAAACTGTATTATTTTCCCAATATAGAATGTAGTGTGAAGAACTTAGTTTATGGCTAAATATATGTTCAAGTGTGTCAAGTCTTTACATTAAACACTATACATTTTACATAAATTTAAAAAAAAGCTACCATAGCAAAAGTGTAGATATTCAATTTTGTTTCAAGGCATTCCCTGGATAACCTGTAAAACTCTCTCTTTTGAGATATATTTTTATTTATTTAGTTGTTTTTTTTTTTGAGATATACTTTTAAAAGTTTCTTTCTTCTTTCTGAGCCATCTTCATTCAAATTGTATTCCTTTCCTTGACTGACTTTTGCCTATTTCTCTATACTTTGTAAGCAAAAGATTTCTCTGAAATGATTCAGTGTGTAAAACCGATTAGTTTCATTAAACTTTCATTTCACTTACTGAGAAAATTTATAAACATTTTATGTCCCTTGCTCTTTCTTTTTCATGCTTTCTTTTTGCTTTTTGAAGATTTTGCTTCTGTCACTTATTGTGAACTTTTGTTTTTATATCTTCATCTTACTTCATGTAATACTACCAATGCAAAATAGATATTCTCATGTGTACTGTGATCCAATGTAACTTTATTTTGGACTATGATTACTTTATCCCTTTTTGCACAGTAGGAACACTATGAATTTTCCTTAGGACTCCATTCATTATATTTGGATTAAAAAAAAATGATGCTTTGCAAAATAACAAAAGGATGATCAGAATTTCAGGAAACATAATTACTCCCCTGTCAATGAAACTCCTGGTCAACTAATTCTAAAGTGTCCCAATTATAGCTCCTGAGCATGATCAAAGACATTCTTAGATTCAGGGAAGGAGGGAAATGGAATAAGAACACTTCCACTTTTCACTTTATATGATTCACCCATGAAGATTTAAATGGTCCAGCATAATCTAAGATCTGCATTGGCAGATGTCTCAGCATTCAGTAGTGTACAGTTTTTAGGTAAATGTAGTCACAGGCATTAAGCAAAAGACTCTTGTACTGAGTTTTTGGTGATAAGATTAAAGATATAGGTGTATGCTTTGAAAATTGTAGCTAAAGACTTTTGCAATCTGTGCCACTTGAAGAAACAAGACCATTGAGGCAGTGTTAGAACTGCCTGGGGGCCCTTTTAGGTATCAAAATTTTAATACTTTTTTTAAAAAAAAAACTGATTTAAGTAAATAGTTTATCTAATGGCTAAGTCTGCAAAGCCAACAATAAAGACCATGTAAAATGATTGTTAAGTGTACTTTAAAACAACTCTTTCCAATCATAGGACTTATTTTCCTATATAGAAACTTGTATGATGGTTGTTTTCCCTAGTCAACGATATCTAGTCTTCATTGATTTTTGTATACCAATTACTCAATGTGATGCCAAACATATGAGAGACACTCAGAACTATTCACTTATAACAAGATCCTTGAATAAAACTGAGTTTTAAGGTTTTATACATGAACGTAGAAAAACAGTAATTGCTTATCTGGAAAAACAATGATTATCCATGCTAATTTGTTCCTGTGCAAACACATTTTAATTATATTCTGAAATCGTATTTTAATATTTGCATATTTCTAGACATACTTGGGTTTTCTATTAACCTCTGAAATGTATCACATTGTTCCTTTCATTTATTATTCATGTGCTAGTTTTCTGGTGGCTCAGATGGTAAAGAATCTGCCTGCAATGCGGGAGACCCGGGTTCGATCCCTGGGTAGGGAAGATCCCCTGGAGAAGGACATGGTGACCCACTCCAGTATCCTTGCCTGGAGAATCCCATGGACGGAGGAGCCTGGTAGGCTGCAGTCCATGGGGTCGCAAAGAGTCGGACATGATTGAGCGACTTCACTTTCACACTCAAATGTATGCATCATTAATACAGCTATGAATAAAAATGGACAACTTTACTGTAGTCATATTCCAGTGGATGCAGCTTCTATTCTAATCAATAGACAAAAACAAATATATAGATATTAAAGAGTATAATGGAAGGTTGATTGAGTTCAATGAAGAAAATAAATCAAATTAAGCAAGAAAAGTATTTTATTTTGTAAATGTGTATTATTTTATATAAGGGTATTAGTAAAAGTCCTTCTGATGTGGTAATATTTGAGCAGACAGACACTAGACAAAAAAATGAGAGGAAAAAAATTGCTTGAAAATCCCAGAGGAATGTTTCCCAGGCAAAGAGAAAAACAAATGCAAAGTCACCAAGACAGGAATTTGTATGGCATGATCTCTGGAACAACAAGAAATCCAGTGTGTCAAAATGAAAGTGAGAAAGAGGAAGAGTTAAGAGATAAGGTTATAAGCATAGCCGTGGCTCAGATCCATACATGCTGAAAGAGTGCCACATGGAATTTAGATATTAGTCTGAGTAGCATTAGGAACGGAGAAGGCAATGGCACCCCACTCCAGTACTCTTGCCTGGGAAATCCCATGGACGGAGGATCCTGGTAGGCTGCAGTTCATGGGGTCGCTAAGAGTCGGACACGACTGAACGACTTCACTTTCACGCATTGGAGAAGGAAATGGCAACCCACTCCAGTGTTCTTGCCTGGAGAATCCCAGGGATGGGGGAGCCTGGTGGGCTGCCGTCTATGGGGTCGCATAGAGTCGGACATGACTGAAGTGACTTAGCAGCAGCTGCAGCAGCAGCAGCATTAGGAAACCCTGGAAAATTTTGAGCAATATTGTGCAATATATTTTCAAAGAATCAAGTTTGGTGTTAAAGACAAGGATGGCTGCAATGAAGGTGATAAGAAGTGGTCAGACAAGGTGTCCATTTCAATGGACATTAATGTCATTGATGTATTGGTATGAAATATGGTGGAGATGACTTGAGGATGATTCGCCAGATTTGATCTGGGCAAGTAGAAGAAAAAGGGTCATTTTCATGAAATTGGAATACTGTAGAAGGTATTAGTTTATTGGGAGATGATGAAAAGTTACATTTTTTGCACATTAAGCTTGAAGTGTTTTTCAGACATCTAACTACAAGTCCTTAAGACATAAGGACATAACTTTCATGGAGTAAGGAGTAGACTCTAGGCTGGAGATATGACTTTGCAGCTCATCAGTGTATAGAACATTTTAAAAGTGTAGAGACTGAATATGATTATCTAAATAAAGATTAATTTGTCAAAAACTGCTGATAGTTGAGAAAGATGAAGTTTTCAAACTGTCCATTGAATTTGGCATCCAGGGTCTATTCATGATTTCAAGAGCATGTCAGTGGAATCATGGGGGAATGAAGCATGAATGAATGGTTTATGAAAGAGAAAGGGAAAACTAAACCAGAATACTTTTTTAAAAATCAAATTTAAATCATTTTCTCTAAGTGAAAAATCAACAAAATTTATGTTAATTGGAAGGGGTTCACAGTCAAAGGAGAGTCTTAAAGTTGGATGATATTAAAGCCAGGTATTTGTTGATGAAAATGATTCAGAAGAACAAAAGCATGCTAATAGAGGAATTAGAAAGCAGAGATAAGTTCTGAAATGATGATAAAGAAGGGAAGGGATACAAGCCATAAGTGGATACTTTTACCTTAAGAAAGACTGAAAACAGTGATCCATTGTGATAAGAAGGAAGAAAAAGAACAGATTCAGATAGATTTGATAGTTATGGTGATAAATGCAGGTAGAAATTTTCTCCTCATTGCTTCCATTTGTTCAATGGAAGAGAGCTAAAGTTATGTTGAAACAAGGAAACAAAAGTCTTAAATAATAAAGGATAGAAGAGAAAGTGTGACATGGGTATCTAAGAGTTCATCTCTGAAATCGACTAACTGTACTTAAATTAATTATTTCCAAAATAAGACCACTTACTCTCTTTTGGGGCTTCCCAGCTGGTACTAGTAGTAAAGAACCTGCTTGTCAATGTAAGAGAAGTAAGAGACCTAGGTTCAATCCCTGGAGGAGGATTCCCTCCAGGAAGATCCTCTGGAGGAGGGCAAGGCAACCCACTCCATTATTCTTGCCTGGAGAATCCCATGCACAGAGGAGCCTGGAGGGCTATGATTCATGGGATCACGAAGAGTTGGACAAGACTGAAGTGACTTAGCATGCAGGCATGCCCTCATGCACACGCTCCCTTTTACCCTTTTAAGACTCTAAGCACTGGTAGAGTAGACTTGACCCCAGGTAGAATGTACCACTCTTTGTTTTTGGTTAGCTTTCTTCTGGGTTACTTGACTCTGAATTTTGTTCTCCTCCTGTAGCACTCTCTGGCACATTAGTTTTATCTTGGTCTCACTCTGATAGACTAAGTGATTCAAAGGTTATAATGCTTGCCTTACAGTTCATGGTATGCCCAGTGCTTTGCACATAATATTCTCTTATTATATGTTTCATTAAAGGGACAAATGATATTTCATACAATGATGAAGTACTGATTAAGAGATACAATTTGAAGCCTTCATCATAAGTTTAAATATCAGACAGTTCCCACAGTGTGATATCTAAGAAATATTCCAAATTGCACTATTTACACAGTCGCAGATATCTAGGGTTTCAGCAGAAGTATCTTCAATAATCTACTTGAAGTACTTAAATGTCTTTGGTGCTTCCCAAGCCTAAATCTTCACTAATAAAGCAAATCAATCAAACATTCTTCTCTTGGGGTAGGGACTTTATTTTGGCCTATACTTGAATATATAAGTATATTGGAGTATTCCATTCAGATACCTGTGTTTTGTGCCCGATTAGATTGGAATTTTCACTTAAAATTTATTTATTTATTTATTTAATTCTTCTTACAGTTTATTTATTTATTTTTCTTTTTTATTGGAGGCTAATTATTTTACAATATTATGTTGGTTGGTTTTGCCGTACATTGACATGAATCCGCCCCAGGTGTACATTCGTTCCCCTTCCTGAACCCCCCTCCCACTTCCCTCCTCTACTTATCCTCCCCTTGGGTCATCCCCGTGCACCAGCCCCGAGCATCCTCTATCATGCGTTGAACCTGGACAGGTGATTCGTTTCACGTATGGTAATATACATGTTTCAATTTAAATATGTTCCTGAATAGTTTAAAAATCAGCACTAATTTCAGAATAGAGGACATACTACTCATTTTCATAACAGTCATATTTGAGAGTGGATTTTAGAGTGTGATTAAATTAAATTTGGTTGGGATGAACACAGTTTTAATAACTGTTCTATATTGTCAGCCAAAATTACTTTAAAAATTACTTCTAGCCAAATCTGCTTCCATATATAAAACTCTTTATCATAAAATACTCTTAGCCATAGACCTACAATCCACATGCTTGCTTGAATCACTTCCTGGCTGACTCAAAGACAAATTAAACTGAACAAGACCAAAATAAATCACGATCTTTCTACGATCAAAAATGATTATCCTCCAGCATTCCCTGTCTTAGTAAATGACAACTGAATCCAACAATGATACAAGTCAGAAGCCATCATATTTTCTTCCACTCTTCCTTAATTAATCCATCACCACAATTCTGTCAATTTTGCTTTCTGCTAAACACTGTTTAAATGTGTCTCCTTTTTTTTCCAAATGCAAACCTGCATTGTATTTCCAAAATACTGCCAAATCTTGCTTGGATTTCTGCAACAGCCTTTTAATTTGCTTCCAAGTATCTTGGACTTTTTCAAACCATTTTATTTATTCTGCATTCAGGAATACTTACAAAAAGTTTAAATCTTATTCATGTTATTCCATATCCCCAAAAATTAAATTAAAAATAAAGATCAGTGCATTCCCATTGTTTTCAAATTATTTAACACGACACAGAAGGTCCAGCTCTTATATGCCATTCCAGTTTTGACTCAGATACACTCCCCATTCTCTCTGAATATTAGTCATTTTGTCCTTTATACATTTTTTGCAAATATGACATGCTTCGGTTCAAAGACACTTAGTTGTCTCCATCTCCTGGGACACTGATAACTTAGCTTCACACATTATTTCACTTTGTCAAATTATATTTTTCCTTCCAATTTAACATAACAGTCACATCTCCAGAGAAGATTTTCCTGGTCTCTCTTGAAAGAACTGCTCCTCTTGCACCATTTCAAAGTTGTTTTTATTACTAGCACTACATTCAAAGTCCATTATTTATTTATTATATATGGATTCAGTGTTACATGTACTGTTTCACCAGAGCTATGGTATTTTACATATATTTGTGTATTTTGTGAATATCTGCTTGATTACTGTGTATCCCATTAGACAGGGGCTCCACAAGTTTCAGCAGACCTGTGTGCTTTGTTCATAATTATTTTAGTAGTGTGAGTGAGTAAAGTCGCTCAGTCGTGTCCGACTCTTTGCCATCCCATGGACTGTAGCCTATCAGGCTCCTCCGTCCATGGGATTTTTCTAGGTAAGAACACTGGATTGGGTTGCCATTTCCTTCTCTAGGGGATCTTCTCAACCCAGGGATCGAACCCGGGTCTCTTGCATAGTAGGCAAAGGCTTTTACCATCTGAGCCACCAGGGAAGAGCCTAGTTTAGTAGGGTCCACTTCAAAATGAGCTCATAGAATGTCCATTAAATAGTGCTGAGAGGATAGACAAATAAAAGTACACAGATACACTTTTGTAGAGCAATAATGCTCCACAGAATATATAATAACTTCCCAAAGACAGAGCCATTATAGACTTATTAGAAACATTCCAGTTTTAGACTAACAAAAACATGCTTTTTTTTTTCTTTCTTTTTCTCTACAGAAGCAAGGTGCCAGAAGCAATTCTAAAATCAATTGTGCAGAATTGCACAAGCTAAAAGAGGATTCTGCAAACTTTTTGTTTGTTTGAACAGATGGCAGCTGTTCATATAAGAAAATAGATGTCATATAAAAATAAATAAATAAAGCAAATTAAAATCAAATAACAAAATATATTTAGGTTAATGGTATATCTATCTATAGAGGAAACACTTATTCCAATGATTGCTCATAAATCATTGCTCAATTTTCAAATTGTCTTGGTCTAATTCGAAGCAAGTTCCTTTTACAGTAGAGAACAAGATAATTATTTCCTTATATATAATTACTGTGTTTTACGAGAAATAACATATATAATATAATATTGAAAAATTCAATTAATTTACTACACATTAAAGTTTATTAAATTTAGTATCACATTTCTAATCACATGAATTTTAAATAGTATTAATGGAAAAGTTTCATAAAGGAAATATTTTAAAGAATCAAGATTTCTAAAAATTAATACAAGTTTTGTAAAATATACTTCATCCCTGATTTTATGGATAACTCCTTCAATTTCATTCTGTTTTTGTTACAGCTTAAGCACAATAGTCTTTGCAAAGGAATAGGGACAATTGCATTTCCCTGGAAGCTCTGCCAGTCACTAGCTACTTGGCCTTGGGCAATGCACACTGGCATATTAGAACTTGTTTCCTCATATCTCAGATGAATGTGCTACTCTTGATTATTTCTAAGGGAACATTCAAAGCCCCGATTCTGCAGTTTGATTTTCTAATTCAAATAGAATACCGCATTAATGTAGTCATAGATTTTTATCCCTGGAGTTTCTTTAATGGGGGGAATTAGAAGAGCTTAAAGAAAATCACAAAAGTAGAAGCAAAAAGGGTAAGTAGACCTGGGGATTATTTCCCAATTTAGATTTTGTTGCTGAGAGATTGTTTCCATGGTACAGATACTGTCAAAATCCCTCAGAAAAGATGTCTCTATTACCATTATTTGCTCTGACAATATTAGCTGTTAACAGCCTTATACCTCCTTTTCAAAACAGAAACTGAAGCAAGGACAAAGAGTGGAATGGTGTAAACTCATTACTGGGCCAAAATTTAATTCAAGCACATTATCATTTAAAAACTATAATCTTGTGCTCTCTCAAGATGAGATACTCACTTAGGGATACTGCATCATTATCTTTCCTCAGAGACCATTAAAAAAAGTTCTCTGCAGGGAAGTGAAGGCTAACAAAAATCGCTATCTCATCTGTTTAAAGCTCGAACATGTTGCATCTTTCTACATATTAATTTATTTAGAAAGTAAAGAATTTTTTAATTTGAAAAGTTAATTTTATGTAGCAAGCCAGGTATAAATTACACATTCATATGAATGTGTGTCCATACACGTATGTATGTGTTTATCTACATATACATATTACAAAGCCAGAGCATGTATTAATAAAATTGCCCACTGACACACTTCCTCTAGGTAATAATGAATCGCAGACACTTATTCAAATAAATTAATAAAGAACTAACTTCTTCTTTTAAATAGCTAATTATTCTTTATATGGAGTTTATGTTTTAATTGTATGCTTGGAAACACTATCATCAGGTAACCTATTATTCAACATGTTTTTGTATACTATATGTATTTTTTTGTATGCTTTATGTACCAAATTGTTGAGTTCTGCTGATCCATCATTTTGTAAAAATTAATCATACAATGAACTGTGTCATACTTTGATGTCAAATGTTTTGTTCTGAATTTATGTCTTTCTCATATATTGTACCATTTTATCCTTGGAGTACACACCAGAATAAAGAATCTGAAACAGAGCAGGCAGTTTGTTTTAGTATAATAGTTATATTCTATATAATAGCATATCAAACTTTATAATGCATATATTAATATTGTTAACTCTATTCTTTTTGTGAGATATCTGAGACCTTATAGTTAATTAATTTAGATTCAAAAGTATTTTTCAATGATAAAATTAGTATACAATGTTAATGCACTTAATTTAATCCAAAATAAAATATGTTATTTAGTGTTCTACTTCAGATTTTAAATTTAGTCCATAAAAAATGTAGTAATTGGGAAATACTGGGTTTTTAATAAATAAATACATATCTCAAGCACATGTATTTCTTTCCATTTGAACTTTGATTGAAATAACTTCTTTTAGGAATTATTGTGAATGGTTTTGGTTTGCTCTTCATCTGCTTGCTTTTCCTCTTAATCCATGGTTTTCATATCTCAACCTTTGTAGTGCTAGCATGTCCTTCTTTCTCCTCTAATTTATGTTATCCTGACCCTCATTCTTACTTATGTTTACTTTGTATTTCCCTTGCATTCATAGCTTTATTTGATCCACAGTTTTGTCATTCCCATAAGAACTTGCGTGGGAATTATTCTACTCAAGATTTTGGACCAACATAAAAGCATTGACTATTGAAAACTCCAGATTTCATATGCAGGGAATTAACTTGACAATTTGTCATGGTTCTTGCAAGAATTGGCTGTAAGAAATGGAGACTTGGCTGTTCGCCATTCTCACTCCCTCCATCTAATACAAATAGTCTGTGATTCGTGACTTAGCTCAAAATTCAGGTGATATAACTGTACTTCCAGCAGATTTAAAATATTCCATTCTGAAACTCTTTTAGTCACCAGGGACTGGCAGATAGGATAGCAAATTTAATTGATGTTTCTCACGTTTCTTCACATCATATCGTATCTCCATAACATAACAATATGAAAACACAGAACTCTTTGTTTGTGGTTGATAAAGAGTAGGCAAATTTCCTTATTTATGTTTCATCAACAAGGAGACTTACAATCTTGTAATGAGTAAAAATCCTCTGGGATGAGTTGACTCACTGGAAAAGACTCTGATGCTGGGAAAGGTTGGGGGCGGGAGGAGAAGGGGACGACGGAGAATGAGATGGCTGGATGGCATCACCGACTCTGTGGACATGAGTTTGAGTGTACTCCGGGAGTTGGTGATGGACAGGGAGGCCTGGCGTGCTGTGATTCATGGGGTTGTGGAGAGTCGGACACGACTGAGCGACTGATCTGATCTGATCTGATCTGTCCCTAACAAGTGGTCACTTGCCTCAGGGCAGGATAGTTTTCACAGGACTCTGGGGTAAGAACATTGTTTCTTAATTACATTTCATCAACTAAGTTTTTGCCTGCAATTTTGAGACAATCTACAGAAAGAACTGCAGATCTTTCCAGGCTTTAGGTGCAAATTCTAAACTTTATTTAAGCTACTTTTACTAATTGATAAAATTGAGCTGAAAGATCAAGAACCCCTCCTTTCTTCCACTTTTCCTGTAGCAGGAATGTGAAAAGTGACAGTTCTTTTGTAAATAGCACTGAAATTGTTTCCTTCTCTCTCTTTTCACCTTTCCATACTTCCTATAGCTGAGGAAATGGGCTACAGAATTTTCCTTTTACTGCTGGATCAGAACTTCCAGCCAGCGATTTCTTCAGTCTCTTATCTTTGCAGGTGGTTGTATGATGCTCTTATGGATTTAACTCTGCCCCTCCCTAAATATATATATATAATATATAATATATATAATATATATATATAATATATATATATAGGGGAGAGTGAGTCTTCCCAGGTGGCTCAGACAGTAAAGAATCCGCTTGCCAGTGTAGCAGATGTAGGTTCATTCCCTGAGTAGGTAAGTCCCTGGAGAAGGAAATGGCAACCCACTTCAGTATTCTTCCCTGGGGAATCCCATGGACAGAGGAAGCCGGTGGGCTACAGTCCAGGGGGTCACAGAAAAGTCGGACACAACATCATGACTAAAGAGCAACCACATTTGTGTGTGTATATGTATATATATATATATATATATATGTCCTAAACTTTAGAAACTCAGTGCGTGGCCTTATTTAAAGACGGAATCTTTCCAAAAGTAATTGAATTAAAAAAGATTATTAGTTTGGGCTCTAATTCAACACAACTGCTGTCCTTACAAAAAAACAAAAATTTGGAAATAGAAACAGCCAAGGATGAAAGAAGATTATGAAGAAACACAGAACAATGATGGTTATCTGCAAAGCAGGCAGAGCCTTGGAGTAGAATGCTTCCTCTGTAAGAACAAATAGAAATTAAAAATAAGAGTTTAATTCTGCTTTATAAACAAGGATGGAGACTTTTCCTCCACTGTCCTCTTTTTAGATCATTTACTTTAGAAAACTTGCAAATATAAGTTCTTTCACTGCCTCCTTGAAATGTTGTAAATGTTTTTAGAACTAAATGAGCCTTTTGTCAGCTCTATGACCCAGGAATATCTTTTTTAGAACCTGGTAGCCATCTCTCTGAAATCTATGCATCTAAAGAGATAGTACTGCAACATTCCAGATTTTCTGGTAAGGTAGGAGCTTAACCTATAAGGATACTTTTTTTCTAAATTGCAAAGCTGTCTCATGTTACAACAATATGAGAAGTTTGCTTTTCGTCTTCATAATGCCAGTTAGATAACACCTGATCTTACCAGATGAGTCTGGAATAAACTATGTGTGAAAAATGGTGCTGTCAATACTTTTACTTCAGGACTAATTGTTCACCTTGAGAACATGTATGTAATGTGTTATTTCTGCTTGATTATATCAAATGATTTTTTTTTAAATTCTGTCTTTGCAAAATCTGAGGGGATTACCTGTTAGAGCCTCATATTGTGTTTTAATGCTTCATTATCAGTATCGGTTCAGTCGCTCAGTCGTGTCCGACTCTTTGCCACCCCATGAACCTCAGTACACCAGGCCTCTCTGTCCATCACCAACTGCAGGAGTCTACCCAAACCCTGTCCATTGAGTCGGTGATGCCATCCAACCATCTCTGTAGTCCCCTTTTCCTCCTGCCCTCAATCTTTCCCAGCATCAGGATCTTTTTAAATGAGTCAGCTCTTCGCATCAGGTGGCCAAAGTATTGGAGTGCTTGCTGCTGCTGCTGCTAAGTCACTTCAGTCATGTCCGACTCTGTGAGACCCCATAGACGGCAGCCCACCAGGCTCCCCCCATCCCTGGGATTCTCCAGGCAAGAACACTGGAGTGGGTTGCCATTTCCTTCTCCAATGCATGCATGAAAGTGAAAAGTGAAAGTGAAGTCACTCAGTTGTGTCTGACTCTTAGCAACCCCATGGACTGTAGCGTACCAGGCTCCTCCATCCATGGGATTTTCCAGGCAAGAGTTCTGGAGTGGGATGCCATTGCCTTCTCTGTGCATTGGAGTGCTTACTCAGTAGTAAAAGTAGGAACTTCCCTGGTGGTGCAGTGGATAGAAATATCTGCCAACAGGGGACATGGCCTCTATCTGTGATCTGGGAAGATGCCACATGAGACAGAGCAGCTAAGCCCCTGCACCACAGCTACTGGCACTCTAGAACCTGTGCTCAACAACAAGAGAAGCCACCATGGTGAGAAGTCTGCATGCACAGTCAAACGAAGAGTAGACCCCCTGCACTGCAGCTAGAGAACACCCAGGGAGGAACAAAGGCCCAAGCATAGCCCCAAATGAATAAACAATAAAACTATTTTCTTTGTCTAATAACCTATATGTTTTTTTTGGGGGGATAGGATTTTGCTTTTAATTATATTTCCCCCAGTATTTCACATGCCTCAGAAGGAAATGAATGTGGAAAAAGGAAAATCAACACTTTGATTTTTTATTCTTTGACAAATTTGAAACAGTAAATCCTGTTGCTTAAACCATCCAGTTATTTGCAGGGAGACATATCAACAACCTCAGATATGCAGATGATACCACACTAATAGAAGAAAGGAAACAGGAACTAAAGAGCTTCTTGATGAGGGTGAGTGGAAGGGGAGAGTGAAAGAGCTGGCTTAAAACTCAATATTCAAAAAACATGATGATGGTACCCAGTCCCATCACTTCACGGCAAATAGATGGGGTAAAAGTGGAAACAGAGGCAGATTTTATTTTCTTGGGCTCCCAAATCATCGTGGACAGTTACTGCAGATACAGGATTAAAGGACACCTGCTCCTTGAAAGAAAAGCTATGACAAACCTAGACAGCATATTAAAAAAGCAGAGACAATTCTATGCTAACAAAGGTACATATAGTCAAAGCTGTGGTTTTCCAGTAGTCATGTACGGATGTGAGAGCTAGACCATAAAGAAGGCTAAGCCCTGGAGAATTGGTGCTTTCAAATTGTGATTTTGGAAAAGACTCGTGAGAGTTCCTTGGACTGCAAGGATATCAAAACAGTCAATCCTAAAGGAAATCAGCTCAATAATCATTAGATGGACTGAAGCTGAAGCTCCAATACTTTGGCTGCTGCTGCTGCTGCTGCTAAGTCAGTTCAGTCGTGTCCGACTCTGTGTGACCCCATAGACGGAAGCCCACCAGGCTCCCCCGTCCTTGGGATTCTCCAGGCAAGAACACTGGAGTGGGTTGCCATTTCCTTCTCCAATGTGTGAAAGTGAAAAGTGAAAGTGAGGTCAGTCAGTCGCATCTGACCCTTAGCGACCCCACAGACTGCAGCCTACCAGGCTCCTCCATCCATGGGATTTTCTAGGCAAGAGGACTGGAGTGGCTTGCCATTGCCTTCTCCGATACTTTGGCTACCTGATGCAAAGAGATGATTCATTGGAAAATATCCTGATGCTGGGAAAGATTGAGTTCAGGAAGAGAAAAGGAAAACAGAGAATGAGATGACTGAATGGCATCACTGACTCAATGGACATGAGTTTGAGCAAGCTCCTGGAGATAGTGAAGGACAGGGAAGCCTGGTGAGCTGCAATCCATAAGGTCACAAAAAGTAGGACATGACTTAGCCACTGAACAACAACCCAGTTAGTGGTACTTTGTTACAGAAGTTTTAGCAAACTAATTAAATATTAAAATGAGGGTTTGAATTTAAGGCCTGGGAAATGGCTCAGAGGTTAACGCGTCTGCCTCCAATGCGGGAGACCCGGGTTCGATCCCTGGGTCGGGAAGATCCCCTGGAGAAGGAAACGGTAACCCACTCCAGTATTCTTGCCTGGAGAATCCCATGGATGGAGAAGCCCCACGGGGTCACAAAGAGTTGGACACGACTGAGCGACTGAGCAGAACAGAACAGAAAACTTTAAGACCTTAATCCAAGTTTGTTCGACTTCTATTCATTGGTCTATGTTATCCAAAACATACATTTCCTTTTAAGATTTCATGGGAAACATGAATGTTTCCTGGGCTTTAATAACATAACACTTTCCTAACATACATTCTACCATCATGAGATGGAGATTTAATACCAATACATTTTTCACCTCCTGCATTAGAGATTAATATCTAAGAAACGTATTGTTGACCTTTATAAAGGAATCCCCTACTTACATCTTTGCATGTCTATATGCCTGCATGATTTTTCAGCCATTCCACAGTTTGTTAAGAATTGATCCCCAATTTGTGCGAAAGTTGCTCAGTTGTGTTCAACTCTTTGCAACCTCATGGACCATAGAGTTCATGGAATTCTCCAGGCCAGAATATTGGAGTGGGCAGCCTTTCCCTTCTCCAGGGAATCTTCCCAACCCAGGGATCTAAGCGAGGTCTTCCGAGTTTCAGGTGGATTCTTTACCAGCTGAGCCTTATTTAATACCACCAGTTTAACACCCACCTAAATAATGTCATGATGAAAAATTATCAGTCAAAAGAGAATTTTTTAGGTTTCTTTTAGCAACCAATCAAAAAATGTTTTGGGAATCCTATCATGTTTGCAAGTAAATGTTTGTTTTGCATAAATCAAGCACCTACATGACAGAGAGTGAATCGCTGAACTCTCCCAAAGGTGATATGAATCTCCCTTTCCTTACAAATTAATAGATTCAGATGTGATACAAACTATTTTGTTGTAGTAATTGTTTTTGTTCCCCTTCAATGCCTCTGTTTATGAAGATCAATAGTTAGATAGAGATAGCTTTTTCATCTTTTTATCCAAGATGGTGGAGACTACAGTTAGAAAAAGAAAAAAAAAGAAAAAAACATTGACGTTTTGGCTAAGACTTATCCACAACTTTTCAGTGTTAAATGGTTCCTAACTCAATTGCTAATATGGAGAGGAATCCAAGCAGTTCTCCACCTGGCCCAGCATTCTAGGCCCAGTGCAGGATGTATCATAAATAAGGGACAGGGAAATATCTGTGGAAATGAGCTTGGATTTTTTCTCAGAATAAACATTTGTTTCTATTCTGCCCCTTTTTGCTTTCTAATTCATGTTACAGTGTAGTGTCAAATACATATAAATTTGAACAGAAATATGGAAATACTTTTCTCAGAAAAACTATTACAAAGGGAGAATTTATATACAAGAAATATACAAGCATCTCAAAATCAAATGAAAAAAGAACTTTTATGTGGTGAGGAAAAGTGAAAGTGAAAGTCACTCAGTCGTATCTGACTCTTTGTTTAGACCCCATGGGCTTTACAGTCCATGGAATTCTCCAGGCTAAAATACTGGAGTGGGTAGCCTTTCCTTTCTCCATGGGATTTTCCCAACCCAGGGATCAAACCCAGTTCTCCCACATTTCAGCTGAGCCACAAGGGAAGTCCAAGAATACTGGAGTGGGTAGCCTATTCCTTCTCCAGGGGATCTTCCCGACCCAGGAATTGAACTGGGCTCTCCTGCATTGCAGGCAGATTCTTTACCAAAGGGGCAACAAAAATCAGAAAAAGCTTATAGCAGAAAGTTGTGCAACCTAGGGGAAATGATCAGTGGAGCCTGAAGGAAACAGTATCTCTCTGCAGTCACTCAGTTCCCCAGATGAGCTTTCAGCTCTTGCTTAGATTTGGGAGAAGTTAAAATTCAGTAACTTGCAGGGAGGAAAGAAACCTGAGGAACCTTTGTTCAAAATAAAGCAAATGTCACTAAATGGCAACTGAGACCATTCAGTCAATGGAGATGAACACCTTCTCTACTTCAGAAAATGTGGTTCCTTCTATTCAGAATGTTACTATAATGGGCAAAGGCTACTTGGTATGTTTGTGGACCAAATTTACTAACACCAACCCAACTTCTCCAGCAGTCCAACCTTTGTGAGGAAACATTCCCTCTGGAACATCATCCCAAGCAAACCCATTAACAATTATTAGGAGCTAAAAATAGAATCCGGGTAATAAAATAAAGCCTAATTTTTTAAATTTTCCTCTGTGCTTGCATTCTCACTTGCTCATGGGGTGCTGGTTACAGAGGTCTTTACCTGGCGCTTCAGGCCAGAGTTCCTAGTGCCAAATAGCTGTGTCCATCACCTCAGCCCTGGGACGCTCAATTCAAGATGGTGGTGTGCCAAGTGCAGATACTCTGTACCTGGCACTGCACTCCAGAGCCTGAACAACACAGCTGCACTAGCCCCACTAGAATTCTGCTCACTTCCCTTCTCACTGACTAAGCCCTAGAAAGGGTCCACCCTACAGCCTGTTGGGGGTAGTTAGGACTCTGGAGGTCACACTTCTTCATCCTCTGATTATAAACTGAAGCTTTCCTTTGCTTCTGAATCAAACTCAGTTTTGTTATATTGGCACAGCTACAGGAGGACCTTTGTAAGAGATCAACTTGGAAGGGTTGCCTGATGACAACTTCACTAGATCATTTATTTGGGGAATCACTTATAACATCCTCTACACTCGGAAACTGGAAAAGCTGTGAAGTCTCAAAACCAGTCTCCAGGGAAACACTGTGTATTTTTTTTTTTAACACAATATACAGGATTCTTTAATCATTTTGTGTTAAAAAAGTAAACAAACAAAGAAAAAGCAAATGTATTATTAGCATTAACAAACAATTATTTAAGTATGCTCTTTAATGATGCTTTATATTTCATGTATCTTGAAGTTATTTAAAAAATTAGTGCATTTTATAAATTCAAGCAGTCTAAGAAAAAAATTACAGAATTCTTTTTAAACAAATACTTTTATCTCTTATCAAGAAATATTAATTTGTAAACATGAAATTTTATTTTTTTCTGAAACAGTGGGGAGTAACTATGACAAAGATGATGGAAATGCATAAGAAATACATTAATAATTAAATGGGAAAATAATTTTACTAGAAAATGGACAGGTGTAACCAATGTCAGAATTTTCTCAATGATGTTTATACATATATATTTACAATCATAAACTATTATGGATAATCCTTAAGGATAGAAAATATAATTTGACTCTGAAAATTGTTTAGCCACTGAACATTGATTTCCTCTTGAAATATCTGAATCTATGACACAATAATGTTTCTTCATTTTTTTTTTTTTTTCAGGTTTCTCATTCTCAAAGCTTTCATTATTGCTCTCTGGATCCATTTTCCTCAGAGATAGGCTGTGTGCTTTGGTCTTATATCCCTAGAAACATTAGGCTTAACTGCAAGTGTTGTGGGAATACATTTAAGACATTTAGAGAAAGACTTTAAGGGAAATGACCCAGTTGGTAGAAAAATCCTTGTCAATAGTGTATCTGCAATGATCCATGTTACTAACATGTTACTAGCTTGGAATACAAATACCTCACTTTTATTTATTCATTTTCTTGCTTGAGCACCTACCTGCCCTCAGTGACAGGAAATCCCTTTACTTTAAAAACCAATACAATAATGTAAAGTAATTAGCCTCCAATTAAAATAAATAAATTAAAAAAAAACAAAATAAAAAGCCTTCCTTAACCACCCTACTTGGGCAAGAACACTAGGAACTTAGATCAAAGAAGATTGGTCCACCTTCAAGAAGTAAGAGAGAGAGAGAAAACCCAGAGTCATAACCAATCCATTAATGCCTTGGATTGTATCTCTGCCACATGGATTTACAGGTGGTCTGGCACATTCTTATGGCAGGAAATTTGTTCATAGTTTCTACAATACACCCATTAATTCAATTATTTTCTTCCTATCGCCAAGTAGCATCCCCCTGAGCTCTAAGGACACTTCTCTTTTTGATCACAGTCACATACTGAGATACCCCCCACCCCGCACTGAGGTTTAGCTCAGTCCAGGTGGGCCATGCTGGAGAAAACTCAATCCCAGTCTCCTGAGGTGCTGGAATAAGTCTTCCCCATGGAGCCTGGTTTGCTCCTCTTCCATTGGACCATCTCAGCACAAAGGGGAAAGGTAAATGTTGTTAAATAATAAACACACATCTTACATACCTATCAGTTCAGTTCAGTTCAGTTCAGTCGCTCAGTAGTGTCCGACTCTTTGCGACCCCATGAATCACAGCACACCAGGCCTCCCTGTCCATCAGCAACTGCCGGAGTTCACTCAAACTCATGTCCATCAAGTCGGTGATGCCATCCAGGCATCTCATTCTCTGTCGTCCCCTTCTCCTCCCGCCCCCAATCCTTCCCAGCATCAGAGTCTTTTCCAGTGAGTCAACTCGTCGCATGAGGTGGCCAAAGTATTGGAGTTTCAGCTTTAGCATCAGTCCTTCCAATGAACATCCAGAATTGATCTCCTTTAGAATGGACTGGTTGGATCTCCTTGCAGTCCAAAGGACTCTCAAGAGTCTTTTCCAGCACCACAGTTCAAAAGCATCAATTCTTCAGCGATCAGTTTTCTTCACAGTCCAACTCTTGCATCCATACATGACCACTGGAAAAACCATAGCCTTGACTAGACAGACCTTGGTTGGCAAAGTAATGTCTCTGCTTTTTAATATACTATCTAGGTTGGTCATAACTTTCCTTCCAAGGAGTAAGCGTCTTTTAATTTCATGGCTGCAATCAGCATCTGCAGTGATTTTGGAGCCCCCAAAAAGAAAGTCTGACACTGTTTCCACTGTTTTTCCATCTATTTCCCATGAAGTGTTGGGACCAGATGCCTATACCTACACACAAATCTTCACTGGGAAGGACTGCCTATTTGCCTTACATCTTCATAATTTAGAGGGTGTTTTAAATCTTTGTCTACAATAAAGCAATATCCTCCAAGGGACTGTTCTTGGCTATGCAGTAGGAGTCACACCTCATTCCAACACTAAATTTTTGCAGAGAAAAATCTGGCTATTGAGTGAAAATAAGTAATCATATTTCAGGGTTTGAATGCTCATGGTGGAGGTGTTAATTACCCGCTGCCTCTTCCCCAGCATTTGATAGTTGTATTCAGCATGTTTTTTTTTATTTTGTAACATATGTAACTGCAAATGATTGATACCCAAAATATATAAAGGATGACAATGATCAATAAAGAAATAGTGCTGTAGGAAAATAGGAAAATAGTAGAAAGGAAATCTAAATGTCTAGTAAGTCTTATTCAGTTCAGTTCAGTTGCTCAGTCGTGTCCGACTCTCCATGACCCCATGAATCACAGCACGCCAGGCCTCCCTGTACATCACCAACTCCCGGAGTTCACTCAAACTCATGTCCACAGAGTCGGTGATGCCATCCAGCCATCTCATTCTCGGTTGTCCCCTTCTCCTCCCGCCCCCAACCTTTCCCAGCATCAGAGTCTTTTCCAGTGAGTCAACTCGTCGCATGAGGTGGCCAAAGTACTGCAGTTTCAGCTTTAGCATCAATCCTTCCAATGAACACCCAGGATCGATCTCCCTTAGAATGGACTGGTTGGATCTCCTTGCATTACAAGGGACTCTCAAGAGTCTTCTCCAACACCACAGTTCAAAAGCATCAGTTCTTCGGCGATCAGCTTTCTTCACAGTCCAACTCTCACATCCATACATGACCACGGGAAAAACCATAGCCTGAAAATTCATATGAAAATTAGGAAATCCATTTCACACCCACCAAAGCAGTAAAAAAAAAAAAAAATAGAAATAGGGCTGAAGGGATGTGAAGGGATGAGATCCCTATGGGACAGCAAGTTTCCTCAACTCCTTGGGAGGACTGTGGTGCTCACCAACCACCATGCTGTTCAAACAGCCCTGCATGTTAGCAGGTTGTGGGTCATGATGTGGGCATCTGCCACTAGGAATGAGCAAGGCCTTTCCAGGACTGGTTGGTGCAAACAGCCCATTTCCCTAAAGGAGGTTCCATGCCCCAAACTCCAACACATCTCAGGAAGCTTCCTAGTCTCCACGCATTGAAAGTGTGAGCTTGTGGAGAAACTGCTGCCTTCCCAATTGTAACAGGCATGGTCAGTACCTCACATTGACACCATTGAGCCTGACCCTTGGTCTTCATAGCCCAGGTTGTCCCTCCCAGGCCTAGTGAGGCCAACCTGTATAATGACACAAATGACTCTGGAACACTGGGACTTTCTCTTGGCTCTCTTGGACCACTTGCTGTGGGTCTCCAGCTACCACGTTATAAGGACACTCGAGGTGTCCCACAGGGTGAAGAGGCCCCATGATGAAGATCTGACACGTCTGGCCATGGCAGTATTAACTGGTCAGGCTGTGAGTGGGTCCTTCAGACCCAGGAAAGCCTTGGCCAAATCTTACTGCAGTCTTAGGAAGGATTGAACTAAGCCACTAAGTCAGAGAGGCTGCTTCCTGACCCTCAGAAAGGATGTGAAATCATAAATGTTTACTTTTTTTAGCATCTGTGTTTTGGAGTGATTTGTTATGTAGCTCTAGATAATTGAGAAACCTTATCAAATGTAGATTCTCTAATAATCTGCTGCTAAAGGGCTAGGGTTGGCACTTCAATGATGCCAGTGAGCCAGCTCATGGTCCAAGACGAGGAGGAGAACTTGACTCCTGCTCCCACTACATTGAGAGGCAATAACACAAAACAGTGTATAGTCAGCAGCCTCCATGCTTCAGAAGGGGTCAGCACAGCCAGGCTATGAGGACCAGCAAGGACAGTCCAGTGTAACAGCGGGGACCAGTCGCAAGCACCAGGCTTGATGGGAAAGGATGCGGAGTGGACTTTCGGAGCTTCTGTGAACCTGGATCCTCCTGGTGAGTTCTAGTTGCATTTAGCTCAGAATTTGCTCTGTGGGCTCCAGAAGGTTCTAAGTTCTTAATTAATTCAATGTTAGTCACTCAGTCATGTCCGACTGCTTGGGTCCCCATGGACTGTAGCCCTCCAGGCTCTTCTGTCCATGGGATTCTCCAGGCGAGAATACTAGAGTGGTTAGCCATTCCCTTCTCCAGGGGATCTTCCCAACCCAAGGACAGAGCCCTGGTCTCCTGCATGGCAGGCAGATTCTTTACCATCTGAACCAGCAGGGAAACCTTGTGAGTCCTGTTTCCATTTAATTCTTAGTTTGCTCTGTGGGGTAAGTTTGAAGTTTTAATATCTTTTGATGTAATGGTGAAAACTTATTTAAATGTGCTTTTAAAGGCCCATTTAAAATTGTTTAGTATAACTGTATTTATATTTGAAATTAAAAAATAACACTATTTAGTTATGCTTATAACATAGAGAAGAAAGATCTGCAATCCAAAAATTTATTAATGCAGAATATCACAGTAAACAATAAGTATAGAAATATTTATGCAATTTGTTTCCAGGTTAAAAAGTTTTAATCAATTATGAGATATCAGTATATATGATACATGCATATTTGACAGGTCACTTAAATATGGTATCTTTTTTATTACTTAAAGGAAACATAGTTAAATGTGTAGGTGATACTGTAAGCAAGAAAATCCCTTTGATTCTTAAATTTGTGTGAATAACATGATAATCATCTTCCCCATGAATTATTTTTACCACTGATTGCAATGGCTGCACCACTGTTTTTAACTTAATTGTTCTTCAATTTGTTGAAAATATTTCTGTTTAGAAATATCACCAAATAAACTAACACAAATATGAAAAGATAAGATTACTCATTAGTAATTGATAAATTAATCCCCAAATTATTTTTTTTTAAATAGAAATTGTAGCACCCTGAAATATAGATTTGCACTAGGTGTAGATATAGGATTTGGGGCTCATGTTGGTAAGTGCTAAGAAAGGAGTCACATTTTAAAAATATGGGCAGTGAGGCTTGTCATGTTGCTTTCTAAAAAGAAATGCTGCTTTCTAAAAAGAAATGTTGCTTTCTAAAAAGAAATTTGTGCTTTCAAAAGCCATTGTCACCTGCAAATATCACAGCATGAATTAATTTCTTAGATTAAGAATTTATGTCTAAACAGAATACTACAGGGATGAGAGATGACCGAGAAGAAAGCAATAGTATGATCACTGGGGAAGGTACTGAGCTGATTCAGGAGTGACCAAGTGATACAATATCAGACCAGTTATTTTATGTTTATTTTTTCAAACTCCTATTTACAAAGCAGGGTTAATACTTGCACTCATTATATTTGTAAGATGTGGGTAATTTCTTTTCAAAATAAGATATTAACCTATTACCCTGACCTCTACAGATGAGATAATCAATCATAAGAAATTCAAAAGTAATAATTATATTTGAAAATAAAATAAGTATTATGAATGTTAGGTGGTTCTAATCCACAGTACACAATTAGGAACTCATGAGGCCAAATGTGTTTCAAATTAAGAAATCTGGGATTTCAAAAATCCAATTTGATGTATATACTCTATATTGATTATCCCCTAACCAAACATAGGTATGCAATGAAACATGAATATTCATTAAAAGGGATAAATGAAGACTATAAATATTTCATACCAGTCCAGGTCTTATGTAGATGACTAATATAATTAAGTATTTTACACTTTGTTTAAAATTTTACTTTAGAGATTAAATACTATGGAATAAAATAAAGATTTTTATTACTGTGGGAATATATTTTTGTTCATCTTTCCACCTGAAGAAAGGGAAGTCGCTCAGTCGTGTCTGACTCTTTGCAACCCCATGGACTGTAGCCTAACAGGCTCCTCTGTCCATGGGATTTTCCAGGCAAGATTACTGGAGTGGATTGCCATTTCCTTCTCCAGGAGATCTTCCCAACCCAGGGATTGAACCTGGGTGTCCCGCATTGTAGGCAGATGCTTTACCTTCTTTCCACCTACGTGTGTGTATATGTGTGTGTATATATATATGTAGATAGGTAGGCAGATAATTATAAATATATATTCTACATACTAGAACAAGAGAGTTGGAGAAAAACAAATATTATTTATTTTGAATAAATTAAAAGGCACACTCTCTTGATTTATGAAACAGAATTTGACCTTAGCCCATATGTCACCTACATTACATACATCACATCCTGAGGGTTAGGGGAAACTGACGGCAAGTATTCATCATTCAGTTCAGTCGCTCAGTCGTGTCCGACTCTTTGCGACCCCATAAAAAGTAATAACATTGACAAGCGTAAGTACACAACAAGAGTCATGCCCACTTTGTGGTACTGCCCAGTTTTTTATAATTCCATACAAGAAAAATTTAGCATTCTTTTGTTTTCTTTCCTTTGTGCTTGTTTCCTGTGTTTACAGTTTGCTTACCTTGTTTCGTTTGGCATAAATGTCATTTTGTCAGGTTAATAACTTCATGCCAATTAACCACTTGAAACTTTAAATGGTTTCCAATATTGAAATCAATAAACACAGTAAGTATGACTATATACCCCAAAGAAAACTCAAATTTGAATTAAAAAATAGTAGGTCAATAGCCTTAGTATGTTAGTATAAACCTTCCAAGGTGTAACCATATTTTTTTTCACTGTTTGCCCTCTTTCACAAAAAAAGTAAGATTTTCTGAATATTGTTTCCTATATATTGACAGATGTGCTTTGAGGGAAAATAATGTGTTTCAGGAAATGACTAATTCAGTTGATTTACATGACAGAGAATTTTATACTTAAAATATTTTCCCTCAAACTTTATCTTTATGTTAAACAAGCACTTTTTTATATAACAAACTAAACTTTAAGTCATCAACTAGATTATTATGAGGTGCAGATTACTGAGTTCTTGTTAATAAAGAATTTTTAAGAATTAAGCTGGCTGGATGAAGGATGGAGTAACAACATATCCAGAAGATTTTTTAAGGGAAAGCAACTGTGCTATGTGTTCACTTATTTTATTTCATTTTAACCTTCCAATAACAGTATCATTAACTTCATCACATGTGAAGAGATTAAAACTCAAAAGAGTGACATTTTTGTTTGTCATCAAAGAGCTCATAGACAGCATAGCTAAAGCTGAGTGGATTCACAAAAACCTGCATTTTAATGTCTATTCTTTTCTAACATTTTTCTGTTGAAAGTTATTGAGAAATTGTCATGAAATTGCCAATATTATTTTCTTACATTTTGTTGAAGAATTATTCTTTTATGTCCTTTTATATGTGTATAATTGATTTCATCTAAATAATATATATAATATGAATGTTTATGAATATATTCACTCTCTAAAATCAAATCTCAAATACTAATACCAGCCAAATCCTCAAATAAGCCTCTGTAAGTATGCATCTGAGACCCTGAGCTGATTTATCTTTCTCTTGGGGCCTCCGTAGTCAAACATATAGGAGACTTCTTTGGTTACCTAAGCATCATTTCCCACCTGAATCACCAGTGTCTAGCCCATCCCTTTGCAGGTTGAAAATGCAAGTTACTGGCCAAATTCTTCTTCTCTTTTGTAGCTAGGAGTCAGACAGGAGGCCTATTTCCAGCTGACTAAATACAAGGTGAAATAGGCTGGGAGCTTCGGAAAAGTCTGATAGACTAAAAGGTGAAAAAAGGAGTGACCAGACTTGGCCTTCCTCTTAATGGACATAGTTTTGGAGTACTAAAGATTAAAAGCCCTGCTCATCACCTAAAGGAAAGGACAAAAACTGGCAGAGAAGCTGACAAAAATCCCAACATTATTGACTGATATCCTTGGAATCCACTACCCCTTGATTTATTGGTATTGTTAAGGAAATAGATAAATTAACACATGAATAAGATTTACTTTTCAGAAACTTTTAGTGAAATTTTCTATCATTTCAGCCTAAAACCACCTTAGCAGGTAAAAGGTCTTGAAATTATCAGTTATCATCATGATTTGGGGTTGTGCATTTATGCAATTTCCCACATCATTTGTGTTAATATTTAAGAGATCATATATAATTGTTCAGTTATTTAGGACTGAGTTTTACATGAATGCTAAGAATAAATTTCTATACAAACAAATTATAGAAAAGCATGCTAAAGATTCAGATACAAAGATAAATCTGATTTTGATGACAATGCACTTTATTCATTTTTATAGCTTTATTTTATACCTTGATAAAGTATGATAAAGTTCTCTAAAATAACCTTTAAAATCTCTTTTTTTCTAGTATCTGATTTCTACCATTGTAAAATTCTGTGACTGTTTATGACCATGCAGTTTATATGCACAGATATGTGGTACATTTTTGCCACAACTAGAAAAAAAAGCTAAAACTTCCTCTTAGTAATTCTGTGAAACCAAAAATAAGTGGCATATTCATCCTAATGTTGATGTATTTCCCAATTGGAATTGACTTCTTAAGCAGCCGTCCAAGATTTCTGAAGAATGATATTCACAGCATCACAGCTTCATTACACTATAAATTTGAGTTTAGCTTTTTCCTTCTCAATATTTTTAGACAGTCCTACTATGTTTAGGACAAATCATGAGAACCAAGTGACTCACTAAAATATGGCTAGCCAGCTGTTTCAACCATTACCTAAAACTGAAGGAAAAAAGCCTTCCCTGCTAGAACTAGAAAAAAAAGCAAACAAACAAAATATAAAAGCAAACCATGAAATTATTGAAGACTTTAGCACATGAAAGTACAATGACTTCCAAACATTACTATTTTAAGTTAATATAGAAACGCTTCTCAATCATTGAAAGAAATTATTCTTCAAAATTGTGGCTTCCCAGGTGGTGCTCAAGGTAAAGAACTTGTCTACTAATGCAGAAGATGTACAATTGTAGGTTTGATCCCTGGGTCAGGAAGATCCCCTGGAGGAGAGCATGGCAACCCACTTTAGTTTTCTTGCCTGGAGAATCCCACAGAGTATCCCGGTGGACTACAATCCACAGAATCACAAAGTGTTGGACATGATTGAAGCAACTTAGCATGCACACACACATCTTCAAGATAGTTTGGAATTATCAATACTGCCTTGCATAATAAATACCTTTGGAATAATGCTGGAGTGTCAGTTAGTTAGTTCAGTAGTTCAGTCATGTCTGACTCTTTGAGTCCCCATGGACTGAAGCATACCAGGTTTCCTTGTCCATCACCAACTCCTGAAGCTTGCTCAATCTCATGTCCATCAAGTCTGCGATGCCATCCAACCATCTTATCCTCTGTTGTCCCCTTCTCCTCCTGCCTTCAATCTTTCCCATCATCAGGGTCTTTTCTAGTGAGTTGAGTTTCAGCTTCAGCATCAATCCTGAATATTCATCATCAGGGAATGTGACACATTCCTTTAGGATTTCCTTTAGGATTGGCTGGTTTGATCTCCTTGCAGTCCAAGCTAGATGTGGACTCCCCAAAACCGCTGATCGTCTTTTGTCCTTGAGAGGGATTCCAGTCAACCTTCAAAGCTCAGGAATCATCTTCCATTTTAAAATATATCAGGCAGGAGATCCAAATTTGACTGTAAAAGGGTTTTCTTACTAGAATGAAGACAGTTTAAGAGAGAATGCTACTGCTAACTCTCATCACCATTCTATTAGATAATATTAAAAGGAATACTAATAGTAATCTATGCACTTATTTTTAATAGCACTTTAGTAAAAATACTGAAAGTATTGCTACTATTATTTTGTTTTCAGTTTTCATTAGGTGCTATGCTACTATTTTTCATTATTTTGCATATACAAAATAGCGATGGATTTATTGCTAAATAAACAGATAATATTGTAAATGCTTTAAGTATAATGAGCGACCTAAAATCTATATTATATTATTGGAGTGAAAATTATTCATTTCATATGTCTATTTACCTGCAGATAGATATATCCATGTTTAGACAGATAGGAAAGTTGATGATCAGATGCAATAAACAACTGTTTCAAGTGGTGTTAGAACCTGATTTAAATGCAAATCTGTTGCTGCTGCTGCTGCTAAGTCACTTCAGTCGTGTCCGACTCTGCGACCCCATAGACGGCAGTCGACCAGGCTCCGCCGTCCCTGGGATTCTCCAGGCAAGAACACTGGAGCGGGTTGCCATTTCCTTCTCCAATGTGTGAAAGTGAAAAGTGAAAGTGAAGTTGCTCAGTCGTATACGATTAGTAGCGACCCCATGGACTGCAGCCCACCAGGCTCCTCTGTCCATGCGATTTTCTAGGCAAGAGTACTGGAGTGGCTTGCCATTGCCCTCTCCGGCAGATCTGTTAGGTTAGGTCAAAAAGCTAGAACATGATGGGAAACAGAGAAAGGAGGTTGGGAATTATGTTTGAGCCAAGAAAATATCATTATGCTCAATTCTCACAGATAAATCTTGCTAACTATGAGGTGATTCTGGTTGAAACCTTCAGTATGTATCAGTGCATGTACATATGCATGCTTCTAATTAATAAATGATTAGAAGATAGTAACTATTGTTAGAAACTTTTGCTGGTTAAAATAAGAGAAAGAAAAAAGAGGAAATTCACATTCACATATAAGATCTCATGATTGAAAGCATGATACTGTGATGAAGTGCAGAAAATAATAGCACAATTCTTTGCACAAACTAATAATTGATAACTAATACATATTTTTAATCAAATGATAAAAGGAGAAAATAGTGATAAGAAAAAAAAGTAACTATCCAAGATAAGAAAAAACAAACTTCAAGAATATATAACATGTATGTTATATAATACATACAACATATATATATATATATATATATAAAATATATAACATTGCTGCTATAACAAATTGTCACTGGGAAGCCCCAATCTTATCTGCAAAGTCTCATCTGTAAAGAATATGCCTCAATGCAGGAGACCTTGGTTTGATCCCTGGTTTGGGAAGATACCCTGGAGAAGGAAATGACAAAAATGACCAGCATTCTTGCCTGGGAATTCCCATGGATGGAGGAGCCTGGTGGGCAACAGTCCATGGGGTCACAGAGTCTGATGCAACTGAGAGACTAACAATTTGTTTTAATTTTAAATTTATAGTATGATAACATCTTATTTGATTGCGGAGAGTTGGACATGACTGAGAGACTGAACTGAACTGAACTGAACATCTTATTAGTGACTATTTTTCAGGAACCATGGAATGATTTTGATGACTGTTGTTGATGATTCTGACATCCTTATTAATTACTCATAAATGCAAATTAAATTCAATTTTTTTTTCATTTTAAGCAAAAGTTCTTGCAATTAAATTATTTAGATACAACTGAGCTTGATTTTCTTTATTTTTAAGCTTTCAGTGTTACTAAAAATGGCACTTATATGAGTGTACACAACAGTTACCTTCCAGGACTTTCTTGCCTTTTAATTATTTTGGTATTTAAAGTAGATTTGATGATTTTCTTTCTCCAGTATCATTTCTTTAAATCCAACGAGAAAAGCATATGTTTGCCAGATACAAAATACAGAAAAATATATCTAAATTCTCAAGCTTCTTTTCCCACAAAATTTTCTTTGGCAAAACATATGACCACTCAGCAAATGAGGTAAATGTCAAACATGTTAAACAAACACACCCCTACACACACTGTTACAAAATTATATAATCAGATAAAATATTAAAATATATATTTTAAGGAAGCAAAATATTTATATCCAGAGAAGTTTTGGAATGTACATAGAGAGATATATAAAACAATAGAGAACATTGGCATTAATAAAATAGGCTAATTTGTGTCACAACAATCCCTTCAAAAAGTCACCCTTAATTATTTCTTTCAGTTCAGTTCAGTTCAGTTCAGTCGCTCAGTCCTGTCTGACTCTTTGAGACCCCATGAATCACAGCACTCCAGGCCTCCCTGTCCATCACCAACTCCCGGAGTTCACTCAAACTCATCTCCATTGAGTCAGTGATGCCATCCAGCCATCTTATTCTCTGTCGTCCCCTTCTCCTCCCGCCCCAATCCTTCTCAGCATCAGAGTCTTTTCCAGTGAGTCAACTCGTCGCATGAGGTGGCCAAAGTATTGGAGTTTCAGCTTTAGCATCAGTCCTTCCAATGAACACCCAGGATCGATCTCCTTTAGAATGGACTGGTTGGATCTCCTTGCAGTCCTAGGGACTCTCAAGAGTGTTCTCCAACAGTCTATTAAAAAAATGTCCACAAAAGATTTTCAACAGAAAAAGAAGATATAAACAAGTAATGAAAATTTAGGAAACACTTAAAACTGAAAAAACAGTTTTATGATTTAATTTTTGATTCAATGTGTTGAAATTCTGTTCCACTATAGGAAGAGAAATGGAAATGCAACCAGGGATAGAGATAATTCTTTTCTTATAAAGTGTGAGCAGCCAAGCAACTGAGGAAAACAGAGCACTATAATTAATAATAAAATAGTAATAATATTAAGAAAACAATGCCAAGCATGAATTGAAAAAATAGACATCAATAAACTAAGCATATAAAAATATTTATTAAGAAAATTAATATCATGATGTCAATCTGAAATTTAGAACACAACTGAGAGTTAAGGAAGAAATAGACCACAGATTTAGAATAATTTAACACTGAGTTTGAATGAACAGTGTGAATATATTTTTAAAAAGACCTCAACATTTCACATCAGATGTGAATAATATTTAATGTACTATATTTTATGTTATATACATGTTTATCTTATATGACATTCTTTTTTCCATGAGAAATTTCTGGCAACATTTTTCTTTTCTCTTTGTCTTAATGAGAAATCTACTCATTCTAATTATGTGTTAAATAAACTGTCAAAATTGAAATGTCAGTTCTTGCAAAAATAAACAAATGGGACCTAATTAAAATCAAAAGCTTCTGCACAGCAAAGGAAACTATAAGCAAGGTGAAAAGACAGCCTTCAGAATGGGAGAAAATAATAGCAAATGAAGCAACTGATAAAGGATTAATCTCCAAAATGTACAAGCAGCTCCTGCAGCTCAATTCCAAAAATATAAAAGACCCAATCAAAAAATGGGCCAAAGAACTAAACAGACATTTATCCAAAGAAGACATAAGGATGGCTAACAAACACATGAAAAAATGCTCAGCATCCCTCATAATCAGAGAAATGCAAATCAAAACCACAATGAGATACCATTTCACACCAGTCAGAATGGCTGCTATCCAAAAGTCTACATGCAATAAATGCTGGAGAGGGTGTGGAGAGAAGGGAACCCTCTTACACTGTTGGTGGGAATGCAAACTAGTACAGCCACTATGGAGAATAGTGTGGAAATTCCTCAAAAAACTGGAAATAGAACTTCCATATGATCCAGCAATTGCACTCCTGGGCATACACACTGAGGAAACCAAAATTGAAAGAGACACATGTACTCCAGTGTTCATTGCAGCACTGTTCATAATAGCCAGGACAGGGAAAAAACCTAGATGTCCATCTTCAGACGAATGGATAAGAAAGCTTTGGTACATATACACAATGGAGTATTATTCAGCCATTAAAAAGAATCCATTTGAATCAGTTCTAATGAGGTGGATGAAACTGGAGCCTATTATACGGAGTGAAGTAAGCCAGAAAGAAAAACACCAATACAGTATACTAACGCATATATATGAAATTTAGAAAGATGCAAATGATAACCTTGTATACGAGACAGCAAAAGATACACAGATGTATAGAACAGTCTTTGGGACTCTGTGGGAGAGGGTGAGGGTGGGACGATTTGGGAGAATGGCATTGAAACATGTATGTTGTCATATGTGAAACGAATCACCAGTTCAGGGTCGATGCATGTTATAGGATGCTCAGAGCTGGCGTGCGGGGATGACCCAGAGGGAGGTTAAAGGGAGGAGGGAGGTGGGAGGGGGGTTCAGGAGGGGGAACTTATGTACACCAGGGGCGAATTCATGGAAATGTATGGCAAAACCAACCAATATAATATTTTAAAATAATTTGCCTCCAATAAAAAATAAATAAAAAAAAAATGAAATGTCAGTTCTTAATGTAAAAGTCAAAGAAAAAAAGTCAGTAGGTATTTGTAAAACAATGTATTGTATAATTTATAGCTGTTATTTTAAAACAAACATTTTTGATACTATAAGCAGAAAAGCAAATTATTGAGTCATAGCTTCAAACAGAAAATAAAAAGAAAGGATAGCACCTAACCGAACCAAAAAGATAATTTGTTCGACTAACACTATTAATCTCAGTATCCAATATTCAGCTATTTTTTTTTATGTTGAAACCTACTGTAACCACAAAAGAAAAAGTTCCTAATGAAGACTGAAATATGGCTATGTAACTAAGTATGTCACATTCACTAAGTATGTAAATGTAAAGATTATGTAATATGGGTGTCATGACCCAGATCAATAACGGTAAGAACATATTTTATTCTGGAAAATTAGGATTCAAAGAAAAAAGTAAAGTAAAAAATAAATAAAAGAGAAACATAAGGAAAGAGGTCTCTTAGTAATCTCTTGTTACATAATAAATCACTTCAGAGTATGATGGCTTAATACAATTTATTTACTTTATCTCACAGTTATTTGATCTCACATAGATTCTGTGGGTCAGAAAACCCAGTGCATAGGGGCTGGATTGTCCTGGTTTAGGACTTTTCATGAAGTTGTAGTTAAGAAGTTGGTTTAAATGGCTGTTCAGTCCTCAAAAAGCTAAACTCTGACTGGAGGACCTATTTCCAGAATGGTTCCTCACTCATGTCTAATCAGTTGGTCCTGTTTCTTGGCAGAAGCCAAAGTTCCTGACCTAAGGAACTTCTCCAGCTACTTGAGTGTCTTCACAAAGCAGTAGGCATCTGGTATAAGATATTAAAGGAAAAAGAAGGTGGAATCACAATTTCTATTATAACCTAGCCTTGAACACCTTATGTTGTCATTTCCATATTGTGTTGATTATACAGCTCAGAGAGGGCTGTATAGTATGTGAATACCAGGAGGTAAAGTTCACTGGGCCTCTTCTTGAAATTTGGCATCCACAGGAATGAACAAAGTTATTTTTGAAAAAATATATATAATGTGTATAATTTTAGTGCTAATTCTATTATAGAATCTGAACTGAAGGATCAAAGGTATCCCGCAACATGGAACTCATGAGCCATGAATTTGTCTCATTTTTCAATCCCATCCAAAATAAGTGTGAGTGATGGGGTCTTGTACTAATCCATTGTTACACATAGGATTCCCCAAATTTTATTCTGACTTTGCTGCTGGGAAAGGTCTTTCCCTGATGACTCAGATGATAATGAATCTGCCTGCAATGCAGGAGACCTGGGTTCGATTCCCGAGTCAGGAAAATCCCCTGGGAAAGGAAATGGCTATCCATTCCAGTATTCTTGCCTGGAGAATTCTTTGGACAGAGGAGCCTGGTGGGCCACAGTCCTTGGGGACACAAATAGTTGGACACGACTGAGTGACAAACACTTTCACTTTTCACTTTTGTTGCTGGGGGAAATTCCTCAAGGTTTTTGAAGTTGTTTAGGGGTGAGAAACCTTTTTTTAGAATCTAATAAAATCTAACTTCTATTAAGAGTGAGATTAGTCTTCACAAGGTCTGGATGAGTGAACTTTCTAATCATGCATGAAGAAACTTTGATCCAGTCTTCAGGGACTCCACTATATCAAGAACCTATGTAATTCAGAAAGTATAAAACTTACTTGTGGTAGGAAAGCAAACTCTGAGTTCAGTCGCATTGGAGGAGTGGGTCATTATACTTTTTCTCTCCAGTTACATAATCACCCAAAAGAAGGAAAACTTTAAGGGAGATGGATGTGTGTTGGGGGTGAGAATTGACTAAAGATTGGTCCCAGAGTTAATGGATATTTGTATAATCACCACTTTTAGAAAATCTACTCCTAATATTGAGATATATTATTTAGAGGTATATGAAATATCCCCTAGGTTATTGTATTTCTAAATTGTATTCATCATTTTTCAGTCTAGTAATCCTAGCTGAATTTCCAGATGGCAGTCCTTCTTCATTTTCCACTGATTTAATAATCCATTTTTACAACCAACTCCTGGACCTTCACAAGAATCCTCCCCATTTTACATTCAGTTTTAAGCAGAAAGAATATTTTCTATATTGAAAGCCAATATGTAACCCTAGAAAAGTGTTCAATCCTCAAATATTTTATCCTGATGAGAAAAGCTTATTGTTGTTGGTTGTATCTCTGCCTTCCATTTAAATATTCCATACTACCAATCTTCATCAGAAAGCAGTGGGTGTTAAGACACTTTTCAACTTCTCACAATTTTGCAAGAGAAACATGTGGCATATTTTTCTTATCATTTAAAGAATGAGTGAGAGGAAGAGTACTACAGTTTATATGAAGCACCTGAGCATTAAGAGTCTCATAAACAAATGCTCCCCTCTTGCTCTTGTCTTATGAATCTAAAATAAAGAATCACTGGGGATATATCAGCAGCAGAGATAATTGATTATGTTCATTTCACAAATTAAGAAGGATTACAGGTTTATATCAAGCTCATCCCAAGTTACGTCTAGTGATGAATTACCCCTTCTTTCTGTTTTGAGGAAAGTAGTATGCAAGTAATTATTATTAGTACAAGGAAATATTAGACTTGAAAGGTACATGCAAGAATAGTTATACTGTAAACTCAGATTCTTTGCAATTTGTCTGCTAACCACATTGAATCTCTCACTGGAAAGGAACATCACATGAAAGTATCATTCACACTTAAATGTCTAGAATAATACTAATTTTGAGGTGATCATGGTAGAGTTCTTGTCTCAGATATAATCTTGTACAAGATGCTTATCCAGATAGCAGCATTTTGAAAAAAAATGTAGCTGAAAAAACATCATAGAACCAAGGAAATTTTTTACTTTGCTTTATTTCTGAATCTACCCCACATACCTTAACATCATTAGATGCCATGTAATGAGTGATCATATTTACTTATTTAGACAAAGTTAATCAGAAATATCTGTGTTTAACTTGAAGCTTGGGTGTCCTAGCATTCATTTACTAATGTTTTTAAGTATACTAAACTAATTATGTTAAAGATGAAGATTTTATTTGGACTTCAGTTCAGTTGCTTAGTCGTGTCCGACTCTTTGCGACCCCATGAATCACAGCACACCAGGCCGCCCTGTCCATCACCAACTCCTGGAGTTCACTCAAACTCACCTCCGAGTCGGTGATGCCATCCAGCCATCTCCTTCTCTGTTGTCCCCTTCTTCTCCCGCCCCCAATCCTTCCCAGCATCAGAGTCTTTTCCATTGAGTCAACTCATCGCATGAGGTGGCCAAAGTATTGGAGTTTCAGCTTTAGCATCAGTCCTTCCAATGAACACCGAGGATTGACCTCCTTTGGAATGGACTATTTGTATCTCCTCAATAGTCTTCTCCAGCACCATAGTTCAAAAGCATCAACTCTTTGGCCCTCAGCTTTCTTCACAGTCCAACTCTCACATCCATATATGACCACGGGAAAAACCATAGCCTTGACTAGATGGACCTTGGTTGGCAAAGTAATGTCTCTGCTTTTTAATATTCTATCTAGGTTGGTCATAACTTTCCTTCCAAGGAGTAAGCGTCTTTTAATTTCCTGGCTGCAGTCAGCATCTGCAGTGATTTTGGAGTCCCCAAAAATAAAGTCTGACACTGTTTCCACTGTTTCCCCATCTATTTTCTATGAAGTGATGAGACCAGATGCCATGATCTTAGTTTTCTGAATGTTGAGCTTCAAGCCAACCTTTTCACTCTCCTCTTTCACTTTCATCAAGAGGCCTTTGAGTTCCTCTTCACTTCCTGCCATAAGGGTGGTGTCATCTGCATATCTGAGGTTATTGATATTTCTCCCGGCAAACTTGATTCCAGCTTGTGCTTCTTCCAGCCCAGCGTTCCTCATGATGTACTCTGCATATAAGTTAAATAAGCAGGGTGACAATATACAACCTTGACGTAATCCTTTTTCTATTTGGAACCAGTCTGTTGTTCCATGTCCAGTTCTAACTGTTGCTTCCTGACCTGCATACAGGTTTCTCAAGAGGCAGGTCAGGTGGTCTGGGATTCCCATCTCTTTCAGAATGTTCCACAGTTTATTGTGATCCACACAGTCAAAGGCTTTGGCATAGTCAATGAAGCAGAAATAGATGTTTTTCTGGAACTCTCTTGCTTTCTCCATGATCCAGCGGATGTTGGCAATTTGATCTTTGCTGCCTCTGCCTTTTCTAAAACCTGCTTGAACGTCTGGAAGTTCACTGTTCACATATTGCTGAAGCCTGGCTTGGAGAATTTTGAGCATGACTTTACTAGTGTGTGAGATGAGTGCAATTGTATGGTAGTTTGAGAATTTCATCTAATTATTGAGATCAATTTTTTCTTGGAAGAAAGTGAGAATTATCACACTTTCATTATTTCCTCTCATATATACAAATTGCTGTCTTCTTTCATCACCTTATTCTGATTGAAAGTCACTAACTAGAATACCACTAAGAAGAAAGTCTTAAGCCCTCAAACTAAACCCGGGTTCATTATAATTCAATGTGTATATTTCAGGATTTGGTTAACGTTGAACAGACCACATAAAGAATGGTCCTAGGAACATCTAGGAAGATAACCATCTAGAGAAGTGGGTAATATCAAAAGGCAGTCATATTTCTGGAACAAAGTTAATAATAAGGATGATGCTTAATTACACATACTTGAGCACTTACTAGCTCAGGATCTGGCCAATTATCAACTATAGTTTCTAATAAACCAAGTGTTATGCTATTATTTGTCCTCACAGATTAGGCTGATAACTATAATCATCATTGAATATCTACTATGTAGTTATTCTAGCTATAACTGCACCTTGCCTAGATTTATTGCATCAAACCTATCTTTATGGACACTCACATTACTGCTCAGTGATTAAATTCCTTATATAAATGTTAATATTGATGTCATTAAACTTACTCCCTGGTGGCTCAGATGGTATAGCGTCTGCCTACAATACTGGAGACCCAGGTTCAATCCCTGGGTTGGGAAGATCCTCCAGAGAAGGAAATGGCAACCCACTCCAGCACTCTTGCCTGGAAAATCCCATGGACAGAGGAGCCTGGTAGGCTACAGTCCATGGGGTCGCAAAGAGCCAGACACAACTGAGTGAATTCACTTCACTTCAAACTTATTCCAGATGATTTGAAATCACATATTATCTTATGGGCCAGGCAGAAACATTTATTTAATGTAATTAAAAAGCAGAGACATTATTTTTCTGACAAAGATCCATATAGTCAAAGCCATGGCTTTTCCAGTAGTCATGTATGGATGTGAAGGCTGGACCATAAAGAAGGCTGAGTGACCAAGAATTGATACCTTTGAACTGTGGTGTTGGAGAAGACTCTTGAGAGTCCCTTGGACTGCAAGGAGACCCAACCAGTCCATTCTTAAGAAAATCAACCCTGAATATTCATTGGAAGGACTGATGTTGAAGCTGAAACTCTAATATTTTGGCCACCTGATGTGAAGAGCTGACTCACTGGAAAAGACCCTGATGATGGAAAAGACTGAAGGCAGGAGGAGAAGGGGACAACAGAGGATAAGATGGTTGGATGACATCACTGACTCAATGGAAATGAGTTTGAGTAAATCCAGGTGATGGTGAAGGACAGAGAAGCCTGGCATGCTGCAGTTCATTGGGTTGCAAAGAGTCGGACCTGACTTAGGGATTTAACAACAACAACACCATCTCTGACCTACTGAATCAGAACTCAATTCATTTTAACACGTTCCCGAACAATTCACAAGCACATGAAACTTGAAGTATTAGAGATTCTGCTTCAAATGATCTGAGGTCGTTGGGCTAGAGAAATGTATATGGACATTAATTAACATAGTAAGAGTCAGAGTCTGCTTTTAAATAAGAAAATGCGTGCTCTTCATTTATAAGAAGAGGGAAGGGGGAGAATATGGCTGAAGTGTAGTTCAGGTAGGTAAGTTTATTTCTTCATCATTATTGTCTTTAATATTAGATTACTTTGAGAAATTAAAACTTCTCTTTAATGATGAATTTTGTGTCAGCTTGACTAGTCATGGTGTGCCCAGATTAAATATTATTTCTGCTTCTGCCTGTTTCTGGATGACATTAACATTTGAATCTCTAGACCCAGTAAAGTACATCTGCCTTCCCCACTGTGGGTGAACATCATCCAGTCTGCTAAAGGCCTGAATAGAACAAAAGGAAGAAGAAGAATTCACTCCTTTCTGCTTCTCGTCTCGCTACATGACTTAAAACAAAACATTTCTCCCTTTTCAGCCCTCAGACTGGAATTTACACTAACAGGTCCCCAGTTCTCAGGCATTTAAACTCAGACTGAATTACACCTGAGATTTCCTGAGTTTCCAGTTTACAGAAGGCAGATTATGAAACTTCTTTAACTCCATATTACCTGAGCCAACTCTTCTTCATAGTAGTTGCTCATAATACATATTTTTTCTCTAACTGCAAACAAATAAGTATACATATATCTTTTGAGTAAAGGAGAACCAGTATGTAAAAATATATTTATAAATATACGCATATATATGTGCTTAGTCGCTCAGTCATGTCCAGCTCTTTGTGACCCCATGGATTATACAGCCAGTCCTCTCTGTCCATGGGGAGTCTCCAAGTAAGAATACTGGAGGGTGTTGCCTTGCCTTCCTCCAGGGGATCTTGCCAACTCAGGGATCGACCCAGGTCTCCCTCATTGCAGGCAGATTCTTTACCATCTGAGCCACCAGGGAAGCCCAAGAATACTGGATTGGGTAGCCTATCCCTTTTCCAGGAGAACTTCCCAACCCAGGAATATATATATATATATACACATATATATATAACCTATAAAAATACTGTTTCTGTTTCATGGTAGAATCCTAATAAATGTTGGCATCTTCTTTCTTTGATAGTCTCATAAGAGGGAAGGGACTCCATGAAGAGCAAAAAAAAAAAAAAGAAGAAAATAAAGACTTTAGAAGACCTGAAAAGGGTTAAAATTTCAAGTATTTTTTTCATTCCTTATAATCAGTATGATCATCATCATCTTCACAATAACAGAATCAACTGAAGGAAACACACATTTATTTTATACCTATAATATACCACAGAGATCAAAGTGTTTTACAGGTAGCATTTACCATTCACTACCTCCCATGAAATGAAAACTATTCAGGACTCCATTTTTATAAATAAACAAAGTAAGGCACAAAGATGTTAAGAAAATCACTCAGTACCAAATAGTGAGTAGAGGAATAGTGTTTTAATACATTGCATTTTGGCTTGAGTTCTCTTGATGACTCTTCACTGTTCCTCTTGACACATATAAAACCTTGTCAAAATGCAAAATAATATGTATTCAAATGCACATTTATCATTTGTATGATGCTCAGTTACATATGTGTCTGTTCTGTCACAGTTTGAGAGCTCACCGATGGCTCTTGTCCTCTTATCTCCAGATTCTTACTACAAGACCCATTACAGCAGATCTTTTAGAGATGTGTGCTGAATTTTAACTCTAATTATTTTAACGTAGTAGGAAATACATATATCAGGACAGAAATCAGACATATTAGCATTTTTGACTATTGTATGCTCGACAATTATTAATTTCTTGGACAAGTAGAGATATGTGGGGTCAGAGAAAGGGACTGATAATACACATCATGTATCTTTGATTTCAAAGAGGTGGTAAGAAATTATCATCTAAGCCTGTTGTCATTTCTAATATACCTTATTTAAAGCACAGAGAATGTAAAAATACTTCTCTTTTAGATTTAAATAGATGTAGAAAGGTGAAGGGTAAACATGGAAGTTAAGACTTTCTTAAAATAATCTAAACTTTCTGGGTAAGAAGGGAGAGCAGAGAGGAGACTAGAGAGACTGGAGAGATAGGAGAGAGAAAGAAAGAGATTTCTAAAAAAGAATTCACCAAATATATGAAAAGACAAGACATTTTTCTTGCTAAATGTGAATATTCATTTATGGAGACAACAGAAAAAGACTAAATTGGCCTAGTTAATCAAAGAAAGATTGAATAGAAATTAAAAAACTAGGTGGAAGCTTCCTAGAAGAGAGAAAAGCCAGAGATCTGAGAATTATATGAAGGAAGAAAGAACAGCCATAAGCAAACTTAGACAAGAAATAAATACAGAGGGGAATTTTCAAGTGAAATGCCATATTTAGTGTACTGTGCAATGTGACCCTGTCTGTAACCCCATGCATCCTGAAGAAAATTACAGAAAACAAATTATGCTGGTGTGATTAGATGCCTCCCTGAAGTCAGCATCAGGGATGAGTTTTGTGTCAGAGCTGTCTGAGACCAATAGGACACCCATCTATCTGGATTACCTTCTCTAATTCAGTGGGCTTTTTTTCTGTTAGACAGCAAAACTAAAGAAGAATATAAATTACACACTTTAAAGTTTGGGTGGTCTGCATAATTTTGAATATTTTGATTTGCTTTAAATTGTTTTCCCTCTAAAATATTTCCCATACTAATATTAGTCTCAAAAATATCAAGGTTAAGAGAAATATTCTGTGCAGTTGTGCTGGTACCAGTGATATCAATGAGAAATATTAGGTAATGCTTATTAAGGGAGTTGTGAATAAACAGTGCACATTCTAAAGCATTGATTAAAACACAATGTTATGCCTATAACTAGCCAGATATCTTCATTTTATATGAATACATACTCCCCAAAACACTATTTCTAAAAGCTATTTTTTTATGATTTATCAGGAATAATTTGAAGAGACATTTGATCATCTATTTTCTGGGCTGTGCTGTGCTTGGTTGCTCAGTCATGTCTCACTCTGTGTGACCCCGTGGGCTGTAGCATGCCAGGCTCCTCTATCTATGGGGATTCTCCAGGCAAGAATACTGGAGGAGGTTGCCATGCCCTCCTCCAGGGAATCTTCCCAACCCAGAGATTGATCCCAGGTCTCCCACATTGCGGGCATATTATTTAAATTCTGAGCCACCAGGGAAACTCAAGAATACTAGAATGGGTACCTTGTCCCTTCTCCAGGGGAATCTTCCCAACCCAGGAATTGAACCTGGCCTTCTGTATTGCAGGCAGATTCTATATATTATTTAAAGTGCTTTTGAAAAAAAAATCTGATAGAAATATTAGAAAGTTGGGTATTATTATGCCCCGTGGTTTTTTTTGTCCATGAAGAAATCAAGATATGGAGCGATTAAAATATTAGATCTAACATAATAAGTTACCAATAAACTGTGGAAAATTTTGAAAGAGATGGGAATACCAGACCACCTGACCTGCCTCTTGAGAAACCTAATACAGGTCAGGAAACAACAGTTAGAACTGGACATGGAACAACAGACTGGTTCCAAACAGGAAAAGGAGTACTTCAAGGCTGTATATTGTCACCCTGCTTATTTAACTTATATGCAGAGTATATCATGAGAAACTCTGGGCTGGAGGAAGCACAAGCTGGAATCAAGATTGCCGGGAGAAATATCAATAACCTCAGATATGCAGATGACACCACCCTTATGGCATAAAGTGAAGAAGAAAAATAGAGCTTCTTGATGAAAGTGAAAAAGGAGAATGTAAAAGTTGGCTTAAAGCTCAACATTCAGAAAACTAAGATCATGGCATTAGTTCCCATCACTTCATGGCAAATAGATGGGGAAACAGTGGAAACAGTGACTGAGTTTATTTTTCTGGGCTCCAAAGTCACTGCGGATGGTGATTGCAGCCAGGAAATTAAAAGACTCTTACTCCTTGGAAGGAAAGTTATGACCAACCTAGACAGCATATTAAAAAGCAGAGACATTACTTTGCCAACAAAGTCTGTCTAGTCAAGGCTATGGTTTTTCCCGTGGTCATGTATGGATGTGAGAGTTGGACTATAAAGAAAGCTGAGTGCCAAAGAATTGATGCTTTTGAACTGTGGTGTTGGAGAAGACTCTTTGAGAGTCTTTGCAGTCCCTTGGACTGCAAGGAAATCCAACCAGTCCTGGGTGTTCATTGGAGGGACTGATGTTGAAGCTGAAACTCCAATACTTTGGCCACCTGATGCGGAGAGCTGAGTCATTTGAACAACCCTGATGTTGGGAAAGATTGAGGGCAGGAGGAGAAGGGGACGACAGATGATGAGATGGCTGGATGGCGTCACCGACACAATGGACATGGGTTTGGGGGGACTCCAGGATTTGGTGATAGACAGGGAGGCCTGGCGTACTGCGGTTCATGGGGTCACAAAGAGTTGGACACGACTGAGTGTCTGAACTGAATAAGTTACCATAAACTAAGTGGTTTAAAATGACAAAAATGCATTTTCTCAGAATTCTGGAAGAACGAATTCCAAAACCAATTATAAGCAGGACCATACCCGCCCTAACTAGTGTGAATTCAACTCAACCTCTCTGCAAAGATCTTGTTTTAACAAGGTCCTGTTCACAAGGTACTCAGAGTTATATCTTCAACATATTTTTTGAGAGATGTGGTTCAACTCACTACAGATGCCAAATTTTTTTTCAATCTATTATGTCATGGAATTCCTAAATTAACCCAAAGAGCTAAGTATTAGTGTTACTTCTACTTTTATCTTTTATTTGAAAATCCTATAGCCTGGAAATAGAATACCTTATATGTAACTGTTCAGCAAGTAGGAGGTGGAATTGGGATCCTGATCAAGACAGTTTCACTCCAGAGATCAAAATTTTAATCAAGCAGAACATTTATATAATGTTCCAGCTGGATATCACAGACAAGCATGTGAAACTGTTTCTAACTCCATAGTTTTATTTTTGTTTTCATTATGTTATTTCAAACCACATTTGTTTCTAAGTTTATTGTGGTTCTTCAGTAACTTAATTATTGATAAATTAACCAATATCACATTTCTCTTTTCATTTTCCATTATTAGTTTCACTTGATACTTAGTGTGTTCCTTCTCTAAGTGAGGTGTTGTTCTAGGCACTGGGTATACAGCACTGAATTAAACAGACACAAATTTCAGCCGTCATATACCATGTAGTAGAGTGCTGTGCTATGCTCAATTGTGTCTGACTCTGCAACCCTTTGGACTGTAGTCTGTCAGGCTCCTCTGTCCATGGGATTTTCCAGGCAATACTGGAGTGGGCTGCCATTTCCTTCTCCAACGTATTTTTCCCTATCTAATACTATTATCACAGGATTCAGTTTATTTGTAAAGAGATTTTTTAAAAAAATGTTGTTGTAGAAAGCATTAAAGGACAAATTTCAAGTCAGTTCCTCAAACTGGAAATAATGACTGATCCTACAACCTATAGCAGAAAATTTTAAGCAGCCCAAAATGGTATGTACAGCTAATCTGAGGGTACCAGGAAATTTTTTTCTGAAATACATGCAGAATATTTCTGTCACAAGTGCTTGGTGTCTCTCTAGGCCCTTAGCTAATTTTGTAGCTGTGTTTAACTGTCAGTGGTACCCGTTATTCAGTAATTGACTAGTAGTGAGGAGCCGGATGACCTTTGAAAATGCCAACATTTGATCAAGATCTGGTGTAAAAGTCTTCAGGAGACTACAGATCTCCATACAGGATGTCACTGCTCCAGTAGCCATGATTCTTCTACTCTTGATGCCAAATTAATATCAATTTTTACTTGATATCACATAAAAGTGATAACCATTGTTTCGTACTATTAATACAAAACATTCTGAGTTAAAAACTACAGGACTACCAGAAAATTAAAAATTACAATGAAATATATTTGAAGGATACTTTCCAGCTTATTGTCTTTCTATTCCTTATGCAGCTGAACACTGAAATAATTAAAATTTTATGTTGTAAGATATGTCACAAGATTCTGTTAGGTTCTCTATGTCATAGCTTAGAATTAATAAAAAAAAAAAAAAAAAACGTCAGGGGTATGGTTTTTTGTATGTTTGTTTCTGTCCCATGGAAGGGACAGATCATTGTATGGGTACAAACAGCATCATTGTGTGAATGAAAAACAGTGATAATGGAAAAACTCTCCTGATTTTTTTTTTTAAAGTACTTTGGAAATATTTAACATGCTTGATATCTACAGTAAGGTTAAATGCCTCGAGTATTTAGCAGAAATTAGTATGATATAGTCAAAATAATAAAACATAAAAATGCAACTTGGTACTTTTCAGCTATTTTTGACACTTAAACTAGTAAAATAATATTATTGGACTGAATCAGAAAAATCATGAAATAGTATGTAAGAAGAAAAGTACATAGTGCTATCAAATATTCTATATATTCATTTTTCTTGAGTATAAGGTCATTTTGAGAATTATAAAAATAAATTCAGTTCAGTTCAGTTTAGTCACTCAGTCGTGTCTGACTCTTTACAACCCCATGAATCACAGCACGCCAGGCCTCCCTGTCCATCACCAACTCCTGGAGTTCACTCAAACTCATGTCCACCGAGTTGGTGATGCTATCCAGCCATCTCATTGTCTGTCGACCCCGTCTCCTCCCACCCCCAATCCCTCCCAGCATCAGAATCTTTTCCAGTGAGTCAACTTGAGGTGGCCAAAGTACTGGAGTTTCAGCTTTAGCATCAGTCCTTCCAATGAACGCCCAGGATTGATCTCTTTTAGAATGGACTGGTTGGATCTCCTTGCAGTCCAAGGGACTCTCAAGTCTTCTCCAGCACCACAGTTCAAAAGCATCAATTCTTTGGCGATCAGCTTTCTTCACAGTCCAACTCTCACATCCATACATGACCACGGGAAAAACCATAGCCTTGACTAGACGGACCTTGGTTGGCAAAGGAACGTCTCTGCTTTTTAATATACTATCAAGGTTGGTCATAACTTTCCTTCCAAGGAGTAAGCGTCTTTTAATTTCATGGCTGCAATCAGTATCCACAGTGATTTTGGAGCCCCCCAAAATAAAGTCTGACACTGTTTCCACTGTTTCCCCATCTATTTCCCATGAAGTGATGGTATCAGATGCCATGATCTTAGTTTTCTGAATGTTGAGCTTCAAGCCAACCTTTTCACTCTCCTCTTTCACTTTCATCAAGAGGTTTTTTAGTTCCTCTTCACTTTCTTCCATAAGAAACACCTTTCTCTTAAGAAACACTTAGGGTAACAGGCAAATTTGGCCTTGGAGCGCGGAATGAAGCAGGACAAAGGCTAATAGAGTTTTGCCAAGAGAACACATTGGTCATAGCAAACACCCTCTTCCAACAACACAAGAGAAGGCTCTACACATGGACATCACCAGATGGTCAACACCGAAATCAGATTGATTATTATTCTTTGCAGTCAAAGATGGAGAAGTTGTATACAGTTAGCAAAAACAAGACCAGGAGCTGACTATGGCTCAGATCATGAACTCCTTATTGCCAAATTCAGACTTAAATTGAAGAAAGTAGGGAAAACCACTAGACCATTCAGATATGACCTAAATCACATCCTTTATGATTATACAGTGGAAGTGAGAAATAGATTTAAGGGACTAGATCTGATAGAGTGCCTGATGAACTCTGGACGGAGGTTCATGACATTGTACAGGAGACAGGGACCAAGACCATTCCCATGGAAAAGACATGCAAAAAAGCAAAATGGCTGTCTGAGGAGGCCTTACAAATAGCTGTGAAAAGAAGAGAAGTGAAAAGCAAAGGAGAAAAGTAAAGATATAAGCATCTGAATGCAGAGTTCCAAAGAACAGCAAGGAGAGATAAGAAAGCCTTCCTCAGTGATCAATGCAAAGAAAAAATAAATTGCATGACATTTAATATGGGACCTATTTTGGACATCAGGTTGATATCACTGTCTTCTCTATATTTTATTAGATTTTGTAAAGAATTTTATTCCCTAGTCCCAATGCCATGAAAAGATGGACTTCTCCAGATTTATTATCTACTATATATTGTGATTATTGTTACTGACTCTGCTTTTTGGATTATTTTTTTTGCCTACAAAATTATATAGCTGATTTTACAGAATAAATCAACTAACTATAAATAACCTAATTACATATATTTTCATGAACTAACTATCCCTTCATTATTATAATTCCTATTTTCTCATTTAATAATATACTTCCTTTATTCTTACAAACAGTATAATTTATAAATTAAGTACAATATAAACAAGTGAAAGAGTGAACAATCAATGTAGTAATAAGAGAAAATCTATTAGTAGTTGTTATAAAAAGTCATGTCCGACTCTTTGTGACGCCATGAAGAGTAGCCCACCAGGCTCCTCTGTTCATGGGTATCACCAGGCAAGAATACTGGAGTGGGTTGCCATTTCCTTCTCCAAATTGGGGTACTACTGACATTTTATTATTTTTCTCCATTTGTTTATGGCTATAAATCTACACACATTTTGTTTTCAGTGTAAAAAGAAACTATTAAAAACTTAAGTGTAATAAAGTTTAGAATGGGTTACTGACACATATTAGTGGATCTACTTTGTAACATATATTGTACTATCCTAAGTATTTTTTATGCTACTTGCTGCACAGTTTTGCTGTTCAAATTACACTTCAAGGCATCACCTAGTGGCTTTACTATAATTTTTGGTATTATGCCAAAAGAAATGTCAGAAAAAACAAATACCATATAATTTTGTTTGTATGTGCTATCTAAAATAACTAAACAAACAAAACAAAACTAAAACAGATCCATAAATATAGAAAACAATCTGGTGCTTGCCAAAGAAGAGAGAATGGGACACTAACAAAATAGGTGAAGGGGATTATACAGACTTCCAACTATAAGATAAGTAAGTCACAGGGATGTAATGCACACTTAGGGGGTATAGTTAATAATATTGTAACAACTTGTATGGTCATTTGGTCTTATTGCAGTGATTATTTCAAAATGATAAAAATGTAAAATACACTGTATAGAAACATCAAATCATTATGCTGTATACCTGAAACTAATGTAATATTGTATGCTAATTACTAATCAACAAAAATAAAATTAATGAACATAAGATGACTTTGTTCAAATAAAATTATTTAACATACTAAAGAAAAATGTTTCAAATAATATACTTTGAAATCACTCATTTAAACTACAAGAAAAGTAAGCAAAGATTTGAAAATCATTTCAGGTACAGAGAGGTAGAGAAAGACTAAAGAGCAAGATAAAATTTACAATGGAATATATTCTTCTACTTTGAATGCTGGGAATTTGCTTATTCAGAGAGAAAATATATTTTTATAATCCAGACAGCAACTCTCTAATCAAATAAACATTAATTATCTATTTATCCAGATGGTAAACACTCTTTACTATAAGAATATATTACCAATAAAGCAAATAAAAGTTTATAAAATATTTTACATCTGATATTATGAAATAAAAAGTTATTTAAGTAAATTTTTAAAAAATGCAATGTAAAGATAAATATAGGTATGCTATTCTTAGCTCAGTTTAAAGAATCTGCCTGCAGTGCAGGAGACCCGGGTTCAGTCCCTGGGTTGAGACGATCCCCTGGAGAAGGAAATGGCAACCCACTCCAGTATCCTTGCCTGGAAAATCTCATGGACAGAGGAGCCTGGTGGACTGCAGTCCATGGGGTCACAAAGAGTCAGGCACGACTGAGCAACTAACACTATTCTTTTCAGATTTGCATTCTTATTATAGATATTAGACATACACTCTGATTACTTTTATCAAAATATTTTCTATATAGTATACATTTTTAAACAACTTTCAATGTATTTCACATCAGAATTTATATATTGATAATTCATGAAATATAACAAGACTGCCAAATCTCACACATTCAGAGTAACCCAGTTAAATTTTTTAAAATGTCATTTTTTTAAAAAACATGATATACTTTCTGTGGGGTTGGTTGGTGAATTAAACTTTAAAGTTTATATGCTTCCCTGCAAAACACCCAAGGCAAAGGATAATAGTAGAGTCTAGGAAGATACTAGCTTTTAGAATTTTTTGATTCACAAAATAATTAAATTTTTACATGTTGAATCTGCTTCCATTTTTGCCAATAACCCTATATGACATCAAACTTGGATTAGGGTTTTTAAAAATTAATATGAAATTCAGTTATATTTTACTATATTATATAGCTACAAAATTAACAAAAATGTATCAGTGAATCCAACATAGAGCACTATATTGAAATAAATTTTGTTTATACCTTGTTGTTTTAACATATGTTTATACTGTAGATCTTGCAAAGTTGGCAATATCATTTTTGGGGAAAAGTCAGTATTTTACTGTGAGATAATATAATTTTTAAACTTAGATTCTAAAATATCCTTCCTTTATGAAACATGGTGAGGGTAAATTGTGCTTTCACTTGGGTTGCTGTAGATTGGCTTTCGTTTGTCTTACATTTGTCATGCAGTTACCATTACAATCAGAAGTTGATTATGTTAATCGACTATTGAATAGAAACTTAAAATACAGGGAACAGCTTTCCAAAGCATCAGCTACATTTCATGTGTATGTGTTTTAAACATAATGCTAATTCACATTAAAATTATTTCCCATAGGAAAAATACGAAAACCAAAATGCACCTAAATTTCAGGTAGTGTTTCAAACATTTAAAAAAATTCTACATACATGAAAATTAGCACCATTTAACAGAATTTGCACGTCTGCTGGTTATTTTTTTTTTCAGTTTGATTTTTGGTTTCTACTTATATTTTCTCAAAATATATGCTAATTATTTAGCATTCATTTTAACCAAATTTTAAATATTTCTTTAAATCTGATATAAGAACTCATTTATTTCAGTTAATTTAACCTTTATATAATCAAATATGGAATATTTTCATTTTCTATTGAAATATGAGTCTAATACAGACTCAGACTCATATTTGATCTTTTTTATGACTGGCAAAATCTAAATGTGAATTACAGATTCATTCTGATTCCTAATATTCACCTTAATGCAAATATGTTCAGTTGTTTCAGTTGTGTCCAACTCTTTGGGAACCTATGGACTATATAGCCTGCCAGCCTCCTTTGTCCATAGAGTTTTCTAGGCATGAATACTGGAGTGGGTTGCCAAGCTCTCCTCCAGAAAATCTTCCCTATCCAGCGATTGAACCCATGCCTGCTATGTCTCCTGCATTGCAGGCGGATTCTTTATGGCTCAGTTCAGTTCAGTAAAGTCGCTCAGTCGTGTCTGACTCTTTGCGACAGCACGCCAGGCCTCCCTGTCCATCACCAACTCCTGGAGTTCACTCAAACTCATGTCCATCGAGTCGGTGATGCCATCCAGCCATCTCATTCTTTGTCGTCCCCGTCTCCTCCCGCTCCCAATTCCTCCCAGCATCAGAGTCTTTTCCAGTGAGTCAGCTCATCCCACGAGGTGGCCAAAGTATTGGAGTTTCATCTTTAGCATCAGTCCTTCCAATGAACACCCAGGACTGATCTCCTTTAGAATGGACTGGTTGGATCTCCTTGCAGCAAAACCCATTAACCTTAATATGCGGTGCTAAGTCACATCACTTGTGTCCAGCTTTGCAACCCTATGGACTGCAGCCTGCCAGGTTCCTCTATCCATGGGATTCTCCAAGCACGACTACTGGAGTGGATTGCCTTGCCCTTCTCCAGGGTATTTTCCCAATCCAGGGATTCAACCATGTCTCTTACATCTCCTGCATTGGCAGGCAGGTTCTTTACCACTAACACTGCCTGGAACACACATTCCCGTTAAGAAGTGATACTAAATCATATTATTTCACTATTCAACTGAACAGTAAATTGTAGTTAGGCAACTGTGATAGATAGTTTATAAATAGTGAAAAATCTTTCCTTTATTTAGTTAGGTCCACAGCATTTATAAGAACATGGTTTAATGTTAAAGCTTCACTGATTCATATTGCACATTGTTGAATCTGAAATGCAGTCTTTAAAATATTGAATTGCATAATATTTATATATACATATGTACATTATTAAATTAACAATACCAATAAAAAGGGCCTAAATATTTTAAATGAATAATAAATTAATTAAGACTGGATTATACTTTATAAATTCAAAATAATTTGATAATACAATTTAAACACATTTAGTCAAGGCTATGGTTTTTCCCGTGGTCATGTATGGATGTGAGAGTTGGACTGTGAAGAAAGCTGAGGGCCGAAGAATTGATGCTTTTGAACTGTGGTGTTGGAGAAGACTCTTGAGAGTCCCTTGTACTGCAAGGAGATCCAATCAGTCCATTCTAAGGGAGATCGATCCTGGGTGTTCATTGGAAGGACTGATGCTAAAGCTGAAACTGCAATACTTTGGCCACCTCATGCAACGAGTTGACTTACTGGAAAAGACTCTGATGCTGGGAAAGGTTGGGGGCGGGAGGAGAAGGGGACGACCGAGAATGAGATGGCTGGATGGCATCACCGACTCGATGGACATGAGTTTGAGTGAACTCCGGGAGTTGGTGATGGACAGGGAGGCCTGGCATGCTGTGATTCATGGGGTCGCGGAGAGTCAGACACGACTGAGCGACTGAACTGAACTGAAAGATATGTCTATATGTTATTTTACATTTCTGAACTTGTAATGATAATAAGCAATAATAGAATCTAACCTTGACTTTCTAAGTTCAAATCAGATTTTTAAGTTAAAAAAAATAGTTACCTACCCTAAATCATCAAAACTGGGAAAATCTATTTAGTGTTAATAGTTTCCCTAATTTAAAATATACAGTTATTAATAAAACTGCATTTTGTATCCTGTAGAACCATAATAAAATATTTGAACAAAATTGAATTTCCAGGAAAATTCTCAAACAAAATATCTTTTAAGTAATTTTTATAAGTATCTTGCTTTATAAATCAAATGAAATCTATGAAGCAACCAGTAAAAACTCTTAAAGAGGAGGAATACATATTTAATGAAATCAACAAAATCTGTATTTCTAGGAAATTGGATCTACTCCTTTTTAACTTGGATTCATCCTGAATGTTGTTAATGTCATTTCCTAGGAGCTTCTAATTACAGTACAAAGAATCTTCCCATCCTGTCTCTAACGTGTTTTTTTCATGATAAAGCTACAGCAGAAGTGAGATAGAACTAAAACTTAGTGCTGGAGTGTGGCACAAACAAAGAGAAAACATCTCACAATGATAAAGTAAATATTAATTGTTAATCACTTATTATATGCAAGGCAATATTCCAAGCCCTCTACATATATTAAATCATTAAATCTTTCCACAAGAATTAAAGTGATATACATTCATTATCTCCCTTTTAATTAGTTAATTAATTGGGTAAAATTGAGGAATACTATAGCCATATTTTATTGATGAACATTTTCTCCAACTTTAAATATTTCTGAAGCATATATCTAAAAAGATGATATGTATGGGAAAGCAACTTATGTAAGGCTATACAGATGTATTTATTCAAGTTTAGTTTCAGCTCCAGCCCATCTGTCTTTGTTAGCTTAACCACACTAAGCTAAGACACACTGCCATTGTGTAGAAAGTAACTGAAGAAATAGTTTTATACTAACATATTCATTAATTTAAGACATTTAAAGTTTAGGTTTCAGGAAATTACTGACTAAAATAAATTGAACTATTTTAGGTAGTCAGTGAAAGCCCTGATTCTAAGAAAATGACACTCAAATGCCCACTGACTTGGGAAAGATACTCTTGGTAAAATGATGAGATAAAAAAGGAAACTACTATCAGAAAAATAAAATGTTCTTATTAATTACTAAGTCTATCATTCATTTTGTAGAGAAATAGTATTCAAATTAATATTAGAAACATACTCTATTAAATTTATATTCTATGTATGTAAATGTGTTTAATTCTATATTTCACTGTCTATATGATTTTTCAGCATACACTTTTTAGGTTTATGCACTTTTATTGGACATAATTTATCTATCATAATAGAAATAGCACACAGTTGGAAGATCGATAAATACCAATTCCTGCTATGAATATGATATCAAGAATAAGCAGATCAGGAAGAAAGCAGTATTGTGGAAACATTTCCCAGTAACTTTTTTGTACTGGTATATTTCACAGTATATCTATGTAGCATAATACTTGCATTTTCAGATAAACATTTTTCTTCTTTCTTTAAATTCAACATTGCATAAATAAAACTTTACTTCTTCAAGCTCACAGTATTATCTATCTATTCAGATTAATTCTGCTTTCTATTTTCTTTTCTTCAACAAGTGTTATTTTCAAATTGAAGTTGCACCTTCATATTCTCCATGGTTACCTTTTATTTTCTTTTTTCTCTATTCCAAGACATTGCTCATTTACACAGCGTCATTTGTTGTGTCTTCACTTAAGCTACTATATCAGAATTCTTCAATCAATACACATTCTTAAACTACCCTCAATTTGTAAAATGTCTAATGCATTTGAAGAATATTTGGCATCTGAAAGTGAAAGTGTTAGTCGCTCAGTCATGTCCAATTCTTTGCGACTCCATGGATTATAGGTCCCCAGGCACCTCTATCCATGGAAATCGGCAGACAAGCATGCTAGAGTGGGTAGCCATTCCCTTCTCCAGGGGATCGTGCCAACACAGGGATTGAACCTGGGTGTCCTGCATTGCAAGCAGATTCTTTATCATCTGAGCTACCAGGGAAGCCCATTTGTCATGTGGTTAAATGCAAAATATAATATAGATTTGCATGATAAGCACTGAAATAAGCCATCACAATTTGTTCAATAAGTTAAATCTTTTAAAAATGGTAAAGAAAATAATTTCTCAACTTATAAGAAGTAAATATCTCCATAGAAAATTATCATATCTTAAATGCCTGCTGTAGATAAGATACTAGTGTGCTCTTTAAAAAGTATTGGTAATGATATAGAAAAAAAATTAGATACAACTATGAAAGATACTCCCATTTATATATGTCTAAAACAATCATATTTTTGTGTTAAGTTCATTTAAAATCCATGACCAAAACCCACAGATGAACATTAAATATTGCTTACTGGTTCTGTTATTTGATATGTCAAATCCTGCAATGATTATTTTATCTCTGCCCTTTTCCTCAATTTCCACACATGGTCTTCTGTCTCCATTCTCCACATATAGTAGATGAACTTGTGTTGGAGAGTACAAAGCGAACCTGGGCAATGGGAGCTTTATTACCCTAGTCCTTGAAATGTACATTCTGCCCATTGTTTCCATACTTCAAGGATGCAGCCTTGAGAGCAAGGTATTTTTGAGTTCATTTATGTGTGACTGAACTCAGTTAAGGCCTTTATATAAATTCTTAAGGTTCTGGTGGGCATTTGTGGAGAGCTGCGCATTTTGCAGCAGCCCAAGATAAGTCTCTCATGTAAGTTCCCTTGTTCATTAAAACTGCTGCCTATCAATCAGGAGCAGCCTGATTCTTTCTTTGGTATCTCCCTGCCCTCCATTTACCAGAGTCAGTTTCAAATCTCACCCTGGAACTCTCATGGTTGTGAACCAACATCCTGCCTCATACTATGTCAAGAAAATGTTATCCATTTGAGTGTATTTAATTCATATTCTCAGCTCTCCATATGAAATTCTACCTGCTAACCTCCCATTGTTCTTCAACTATTTTGTTCTAGGAGGAATTTTAATTATTTTGCCAAGAAAGAATCTCTTCTTTTAGTCTAGAATGCAAAGTTACCTGTAGTTCTGAAGATGTCTTTTGCCTATATCATTAATCTTATCATTCTGTCTACATACAAATGACTACTAATATTTCACCTCTAAAATGTACACACTAACATTTCTACTTCAAAACAGCTTAAATATCTGACTTAAATTTTGTGATGGTCCACGAAGTCGCATTACTGGAAAACAGCATTGAAACTGAAAGGCAAGACTTCCCTGGTGGTCTATTGGTTAAGAATTCACCTTCCAATGCAGAGGATGTGGGTTTGATCCCCGGTTGGGGAGCTAAGATCTCACAGGCCTCATTCAGTTCAGTTCAGTTCAGTTGCTCAGTCTTGTCCAACTTTTTGTGACCCCACGGACTGCAGCACACCAGGCTTCCCTGTCCATCACCAACTCGCAGAGCTTGCTCAAATTCATCTTCATCGAGTCAGTTCATCCAACCATCTCATCCCATTTCCCCTTCTCCTCCTGCCTTCAATCTTTCCACATGCCTCATTACCCTCCTCCTCCTTCCCCCCCAAAAAATAGAACATAAACAATGGAAGCAATATTGTAAAAAATTCAATGAGGACTTTCAAAAAATGGTCCATATTAAAAAAAAATAAAAAAACAAGAAAAAGCCTGAAAACCTGACCTATATTGTATTAAATACTATTCTAGCCTCACTTGTATGTGTAGCTGTGTGTGCAGTCTTCTGTGTGTCTGTGGAGGAAACAGAGATGTGATTAGTCAGCATTTATATAAACAAGGAGGTCAGGAGATGGACTAGTGCGTTGCTGTAAAGATGCCTTCATCTTTACAGAGCAAAAGCAGAGCTATACTCTCAGAATTCCACTCCAGTATTTTTTTGTTGTTGTTAATTAATTTTGTAATTGGAAGATGGAAGACGGAAGATATACATGAGCAGCATCATACACAGTAGCTCCTTGAGCTGAAATGTGGATTTTTAAAAAGATATATGTTTTAATTTTCATATACCTTAGCATAAATAAACAAAAATAGGAAAATTGGTTGTCTAATTTCATTTATTCCTAATCTAATCATTATTTGTCTTTTCATTTTTCCCCTTCTTAGAGCATGCCATTCTCTTTTATTACAGTGTATTCTCCTGCAGAGTGCTAGCTTTTCAGTTAAAATAATTTCTTTGGGTCTTGGTAGTGTTTGCAAATGCACAGTTATCACCTTTACCCATCCACTCCTAAATCTTCACTGCCTGATCCCATCTTAATCCAATCTTTGTTTTTGCTTCTCTCCTGGATCAGATAACATAAATGGATTTCTTAGAACACCCTTTACATTTTATGATACCTTGTTTCCCAAGATTGTAGTAATCAGAAGGTGGAATGAACAGCAAAATCAGTAAGGAAAAAAAAAAACACATCAATCTCTTTTTTAGTCAAAGAAAATGTGACAGTGAGACTACAGAGCAGCGCTAGTCAAAGTTGCATCAGCATCTATGCAGCAGCAGCAGCATCTTCTGGACAAAAAGAAAAAATGTGAAATTATAGCAATAAGTCTGTAATTAGTGAAAAGCAGTCACCTGCTAACCAAACTCGAGTTCTTTTTAGGTCATTATTAGAAATCTGAATAAATGAAGCTGAAAATAGAAAGGATATAAGTATATAAGCTATAACAGTGTTTATAAATCTCCAAGTTTCACTTAAATATGGTAGTCTGAGTATGACTTGATATTCATAATTTTTAGAGAAGGAAGTTATCTTAAATGACTGAGCTTCTGTTATAGATTAGATCTTATGTTATAAATATGTGTGTGCACTTTTTAAAAAATATTCACATTATGACAACTACACAATTTTTTCAGCTGGCATTTTATCCTGCCGACTTAAAGCAAATTTTATGAATTAGCACTGCAGTCACCATGCACAGTAAGCAATATCATGTGTAATAGTTACTTTTAAATATAATAAGTTGATATTTGCTTTCTTGTTAGTAGCTTTCTTCTAGATATATTAATTAAATTAGACATGCAATGAATTTAATCTTCATGTTTTTGTTTAAGGGATTTGAAATAAAACAAATATTTTCATCACTTAAAGTTATTGATAGAATTCTGTGTATAGTAAAGAGAACTGGACAGGAAGAGAAACTACTAATTGTATTCAAATGAACAGCACCCACCCTTAGGTGAAAAGGATACAAGACTACACTTCAGAATTTTATAGAGAGGGACGTTAGTTTGGGCAAATATAGCACACAGTATGGAGAAGGCAATGGCAAGCCACTCCAGTACTATTGCCTAGAAAATCCCAGGGATGGAGGAGCCTGGTAGGCTGCAGTCCATGGGGTTGCTAAGGGTCTGACAAGACTGAGCAACTTCATTTTCACTTTTCACTTTCACACATTGGAGAAGGAAATGGCAACCCACTCCTGTGTTCTTGCCTGGAGAATCCCAGGGACGGGGGAGCCTGGTGGGCTTCCATCTATGGGGTCACACAGAGTCGGACATGACTGTAGTGCCTTAGCAGCAGCAGCAGCAGCACACAGTAGCACACAATTACACCAGAGCTTACAAGTACTAGCGTCAAACATTAACTAGAGAATTTTATAAATTTGTATGTAAAAACAAAATGACCAGTCTTCTCAAGTCCTACTTCCTTTGGTCAAATATGCTTCCTCTTTATACAAGATCCATCTATGTATAGAAATCTGAATTTTATATTGCTTATATGGAAATAACAATATGGCAATGTTAGTTAGCAATGTCAAGTTTATGATATAATTTTTAAAATTTATTTATTTTAATTGGAGTCTAATTACTTTACAATATTGTATTTTGAAGACTTGTCTTCAACAAAATAGGTTTGAATCACATGTCCCAGATCATGATTTTAAAATTATATTAAACATTTGTTACTGTCTGAACCACCAGTAAAACCCATATGAAGCATTAGATATCTTAATTACCTCTGACTTGAGCATCTCAGCAAACTTTCTGCCCATTCTCCAAAAACTTGACATTTATCTTGCCCTTGTTACTCAAAGTTTCTTCTTACTTCCTTTGAACTAACTCAAGTTCTATAGTTTGGAGCCTTTAAAATATTTTTTCAATAAAGGCCAGTCTCTAGTTCAAGATCTTCTTGTATTAGCTGTTTAGAGAATAAAGTAGTATCTAAATGATTACGTATATTTATTTCTAGCCTCTCTAAACAGAGATGCGCGCACACACACACACATAGACACACACACACACACATAGACACACACTCATAATCTTTCCCTATTTTCTGCTTCAAAAGACCTTTTCATTTAAAGGGCTTAGAAATTAATTTTTTGAAAACATAATTTTCCAGGTGCTTACATATTAATTATTGCCAAGTTCCATGTGTGGGACTAGGTTATTCCTGGATTGATCTGAAATATATTACATTAAAAAATGATTGTGAAAGTCCATATGAAAATTTACATCTGTGCATTTCTTTAGCAGATCAGAGTTCACGTTATGTTACATGACGACTTTTTATTTTTCAGATGTTATCAGTATTCCGAGATAATACAGGCAGTTAATAGAAATAAGTTTTTTTTTTTTCTCTAAATATATCTCAACTTGTACTGTGCTAACTTTTGTGGGAATATACCTTAAATAAGTTTCATGACATGATGATATTCTTGGACCTACTTGTAAGCTAACCACTTTCAGTTTTGGGAAAGTTCACTTTCCAGATATCAGTCGCCAAGGGGAAAAAGAGGGGGAATATTTTACCTATTATTGCAGTTAGTCCTTGGGGCCTGTGTATTTACATGTGTGTGATTTATTACAGCTTGGATATTTCTCTAGAAATATTATCTACACTTTACCTGATGCTGAATCTGAAAACTTCTCCTTCACATATTGACAATCAATTTTCCTTTCTTGGAATCACTACTTTAATTGGAAGATAGAGGCAAAAGCACAGCTGTGAGAAACTTAATAAACATCTTCATTTACATGACAGCCTCTGCTTCTGATAATATATGAATCTTCCTGGATAAGAAGAATTGAGGGAAAGGCTATGATTCAGAAGAGCCTCAGACTGGACCTGGTACAACTTGATAGGATTTCAAAGTACAATTCTGAAGTGTCTCTAAGAAATGTATTAAATTGTTTTCTCCTCTGACCACACAAGGATCCTAATGGGGGTTGACATTAATGGTACTGGGTGTTGGCAGGGAGTGCTACTTAACTGGTTTTGTCTAGATAAGCCATTTTGAAAAACCAAAAATACTGACATCTATTTCAAATAAATTCTAGTCAAATAGAAACCCCATGTTCCCTCTCTGTAAGTGTTCTCAAATATGCCTAGATAAAAGCAGAGCTCACTGATACCAGGTAAATTCCCAATAGATTTATGTACCATAGATCAAATGGAATGTTCACCATATCTTCCTGAGGATGATTATTGGATTCCTTCCTGTTTCTTGTTTGTAGGAAAGAGGCTGAAGCCTTCTTGACATCCCCTGAGTACCAAAAGGCAGATTCAAACATTTACTAATCAGAAAACTGACTGATTGCCAAAGCAGAGGAGGAGCTATTAAGAAAGAATAGTGCAGAACAAGAAACCAGGGTTCTGGTTTGTCCATAAAGGATATACAGAACAATATCTTGAGTTTTCCTGAAGAAATTAGGGCCGTAACACAGATAAAGGATGGGAACTTTAGGCTGAGCCACAGGAGTTCTGCAGCATCATCCTGTTACCTCAGTTCAGTTCACTTCAGTCTCTCAGTCACGTCCGACTCTTTGAGACCCCATGGACTGCAACACGCCAGGCTTCCCTGTCCATCACCAACTCCTGGAGCCTACTCAAATTCATGAGTTGGTGATGCCATCTTACCATCTCATTCTCTGTCACCCCCTTCTCCTCCTGACTTCAAAATCTTTCCCAGCATCAGGGTCTTTTCCAGTGAATCAGTTCTTTGCATCAGGTGGCCAAAGCACTGGAGTTTGAGCTTCAGCATCAGTCCTTCCAACGAATATTCAGGACTGATTTCCTTCAGGATTGACTAGTTTGATCTCCTTGAAGTCCAAGGAACTCTCAAGAGTCTTCTCCAACACCACAGTTCAAAAGCATCCATTTGTCAGTGTTCAGCTTTCTTTATAGTCCAACTTGCACACGCATACATGACTACTGGAAAAACCATAGCTTTAACTAGGCAGATTTTTGTTGGCAAAATAATGTGTCTGCTTTTGAATATGCTGTCTAGGTTCATCATAGTTTTTCTTCCAAGGAGCAAGTGTCTTTTAATTTCTTGTCTGCAATCACCATCTGCAATGATTTTGGAGCCCAAGAAAATAAAGTCTCTCTTATTTCCAATATTTCCACTGTTTCCATCCTGTTACTTCACCACCAACCAATCCCAAGAAAGTCTTCACACAGTGAAAGATAATGAAGACTCTGTTTCCCTCCCAAATGACTGACTGTTATTAGCCTCACATTTTTCCCTTTACAGAAGTTCATGATTTTACAGAAACACACACACACACACACACACATATATATATATATATGTGATAGTCATTAGAATGTGTCCAGCTCTTTGCAACCCTATGGACTGTAGCCAGCCAGGCCCCTCTGTCCATGGAATTCTCTACGCAAGAATATTGGAGTAGGTTGCCATGCCCTCCTCCAGGGTATCTTCTCGACCCAGAAATCGAACCAGCATCTCCTGCATTGCAGGAGAATTCTTTACCCACTAAGTCACCAGAGAAGCCCCATATACACATAGACTAAATCACTTTGCTATACACCTGAAACTAACACAACTTTGTAAAGCAACTAGGAATGTGAAAAGTGAAAGAGTTAGTCTCACAGTCATGTCTGACTCTTGGCGAACCCATGGACTGTAGTCCACCAGGCTCTTCTGTTCATGGAATTCTCCAGGCAAAAATCCTGCGTGGGTTGCCATTCTCTTCTCCAGCAGATCTTCCCAACACAGAAATCAAACCCGAATCTCCCATATTGCAGGCAGATTCTTTACCGTCTGAGGCACCAACTATACGTCAGTTAAAAAAAATTACTTTTATTGTCTAGCAGAATTTATGGAGTTGGTTTTCTTGGACACAAGTCTGCCTTCTCCCAAGGTTTTTTATCTCCTGAATATAGCAACCTTCTTTACTAACCAACACTTGTCTGTTGAGTATTGGCTTTCAAGAGGTGAGCAGCTGAACCTGATTTCAGTAACTAGATTATTATATTTAATAGGGAATTAGAAATTTCAGGCAAAAAAAGAGTTTCATGGCAAAAAACTCTAGTGAATCATGTGAGTATTTGCCTGAAACCCAAGGAGGATCAAACCAACCAGTTCTCTGCCTCCTTCATAGTAAGATATTCTTAGAGGGGTGTGCCAAAGCATGATATAAGATTGTTCTTAAAGTGAAGTAGTTTTCAGTTTACTCTTGAAATGAAAGGACAAAAATGCTCTGCAGTAAGTAGCAGGTGATTCTTTTATGTAATTCTCTCAAAGTCAAATCTGAACTATTGATATATCATTCATCAGAACGAGGCAGGTATGTAGCTCCATCTGTGCGTGTGTGTGTGTGTGTGTGTGTGCATGTGTGTGTATCACATTAATTGTTGCTACAGAAAGTAGATATAAGTATTTTCGATGATCACAGTGATAAGAATATTAAAGAATTGATAAAATCAAGGAAGCAGAGTTTAAAAGTTTTCTATTATTTGGTTGAATGTCATTACAATATCTTTAGAGAATTTGGCAAGAAACTGCACATACATACAGACTCTGTATAGGCACAGCTAGACAATGCAACAGTATTTGCAATAAAGGAAAATAAAAGGTTTTCTTTTCTCAGTAAAGATACTGAAGAGAAATTATAAAATATTAAAGGTTAAACAACTAGAATCATTTTTAGAGATCATTCAATTCTTTGCATACACATTTTGGAGATCACCTAACATTTCTGTACAATATCACTGATAATAGTCTATTTAATTTGTGTTTGAATTCTACTCTTGAAGGCTTCTTCATTTGTGAGACACCTTATTCCATTTTGATGTATAGCTTGATTCTAGAAAAAAATCTGCTTATGTGATTCTATTTACACTACTTCTTAGCTCAAATTTTGCTTCTGAAGCTACAACTTATATGAATACATGTGACTTTCTCATAAAACTCTTCAAATATTACAAGATAAGAATATTTACCCTTTCATTCTTCATGGTGTAAAGTTTTCAGGTTTAACATATGTGCGTGCATGTTAAGTCACTTCAGTTGGGTTCAACTCTTTGCAAACAACTGTATAGACTGTAGCCACCAGGTTCCTCAGTTCATGGGGATTCTCCAGGCAAGAATACTGGAATGGGGTGCCATGTCCTTCTCCAGGGAATCTTCCTGAACCAGGGATTGAACCTGTGTCTCTTATGTCTCCTGCATTGTCAGGAGGGTTTTTTTTTTTTTTTTTTTACCACTAGTACCACCTGGGAACCCCTTAATATATGAGTGAGTGAGTGAGTGAAACTCACTCAGTCGTATCTGACTCTTTGTGACCCCATGGACCATACAGTCCATGAAATGTTCCAGGCTAGAATACTGGAGTGGGTAACCATTCCCTTCTCCAGAGGATCTTCCCAACCCAGGAACTGAACCCAGGTTCCCACATTGCAGACAGATTCTTTACCAGCTGAGCCACCAGGGAAGTCCCCTTAACATATATATTTGCATATATACATATATATATATAGCTGCTGCTGCTGCTAAGTCGCTTCAGTCGTGTCTGACTCTGTGCGACCCAATAGATGGCAGCCCACCAGGCTTTGCTGTCCCTGGGATTCTCCAGGCAAAACACTGGAGTGGGCTGCCATTGCCTTCTCCAATACATCTATATTAGGAATACAAAAATTCATAAAAATCAGGTCTTGATGTTTAAACCCCTGTATAACCCCTGTTAAACCTCTGTTCTGTGCACAACACATGCACATAAAATAATTCCACATTGGCTTGATACCATTTGTTAAGGATATGGTGTTTCTTCATAAGTTACTTTTCTGCTGTTAATTGAATCTTACCTCTTTATGTATCTCCATGTCATTTTCCTAATGCAAGCTTTATTTCTAATGAGACTACAACATATTACCTACTTCATTATATGCAAGGTATACTCTATATGGGCTTCCCAGGTGGCACACTGGTGAAGAATCCACCTGCTAATGCAGGAGAAACAGGAGATGTAGGTGTGATACCTAGCTCAGGAAGATCCCCTGGAGTAGGAAACAGCAACCCACTCCAATATTCTTGTCTGGGAAATTCCATGAACAGGAGCTTTGCAGGCTATGATCCATTGGGTTGCAAAGTGTCAGCCACAACTGAGCACACACACACACATATACTCAATGTAATCTAATTCTCCCATGATAAGTCATCTCACATGAATGAATATTAATACTTATATAAGACTACACTAGAGAAGTTTTCCTAAATTCCTACACTGATAGGTTATCAGTAGTCACTCCTGTTGACAGTGTATTTGGACTTAATTAATAGATTTCATATCCTAACTGGTTGCTTCTGATATTCTGAGGTCTGAAAATCATATAAGAGAGTTTTTTATGTTGTCTTTAAAATAAAGCAATGTTGTGGTGGTTGTGTTAGACACTCAGCCACATCTGACTCTCTGTGACCCCATGGACTCTAGCCTATCAGGCTCCTCTGTCCATGGAATTCTCCAGGAAAGAATACTGGAGTGGGTTGCATTTCTTTCTCAAAAATAAAGCAATATCTATTCAATAAGTGTTTAAGATGGTAACAATAGAGAAAATTCTATATATTAATATTTTTATACTAGAGCTTTGTGATAATTTTTCAATGATTCAGGGCTCAGGTAAATTTTAAGCTTTATTTGGGTTCTAGAACTATGATGAAAACAGGATTATGCTTGAATCCTGGATCCAACACTTTCTAGCTAAACAACATGGGCATTTTAAACCTTCAGGGTCTCAAAGACCACTTATGAAAAATAAGAATAATAATAGCCACAGCTCAGAAATATTTTGAGAATTAAGTGAGGAAAAGCAGATAAAGTTCTTAGAAAGTTCATGGATACTGTAAATAAATGCTCAACAAATTCCATTTGTATCTTTATTTTATTTCTATTACTAAATCCCTACCTAACATGCATCTTTACTGAAGTCCACACTGCCATCTACATCTACATTTACATCTGTATTTATGCCTATGTCCATATATAACAATTTGCAATTGGAAGGTATGTAGAAGCAAAATAAACTTAGTAATTGCATTAAGCTTAGATCTATTCTTCATTAATTTGAAAAAGGGACATCATAAATTTAGCTTGATATCATTAATGTAAAGAATAGACAGGTATACTTAGAGCTGAGGAATAAACTAGTCAGATTCGATAAGAGAGGAGAGAAGCAAAATAAAATAAAGTATAGACATTTTATTATTGACTGGAATTTTTATTTTATTTTTGACAGGTTTAACTAATAAAGACTTCTAAATGACATTTTTAATTTTTGCAATTGAGGACTCCGTATTTGTTCATTCAACATCTAATAAATTAAAAAGTTTTTCTAAAGTTTGGAAGTATATATTTGGCTGTGTGTAGTTATATCATGGAAATTTTTAAGTTCACAATGTAAAAATTTTCATAAATACAATAAAGATATTTCAACTTAGAAGCAATCATTTAGGGAATTGTGTGCTGATGTTACATAATTACTTTCCAAGAGAGGAAAGAAGAATATAATCAAAGTGTATCAGTTCAGTTCAGTTCAGTTGCTCAGTCGTGTCCGACTCTCCGCAACCCCATGAATCACAGCACGCCAGGCCTCCCTGTCCATCACCAACTCCCGGAGTTCACTCAAACTCATGTCCATCAAGTCGGTGATATCATCCAGCCATCTCATTCTTTGTCGTCCCCGTCTCCTCCCACCCCCAATCCTTCCTAGCATCAGACTCTTTTCCAGTGAGTCAACTCTTCGCATGAGGTGGCCAAAGTATTGGAGTTTCAGCTTTAGCATCAGTCCTTCCAATGAACACCCAGGACTGATCTCCTTTAGAATGGACTGGTTGGATCTCTTTGCAGTCCAAGGGACTCTCAAGAGTCTTCTCCAGCACCACAAGGTATCATAATATGGAATAATAAATGTTCAATGACTATGAATGGATATGTCTAGATTTAAGGATGACATAGCAGCCGAATCAATTGATATTGTTTGGTCAAGTAATAATCACCAAAGCAATGGAAATCACAGTGAATTTTCTTGCCTAGTTTCTACCATGTGAATTGATTTTAGTATTATATTCATCATAAAACAACAATTTTGATATTTTATATGGAATTTTCTGCAATATTATCTCAAATATACATTTTGATTTTGCTGTGCTATGCTGCCCTTTGTTGTTCAGTTGTGTCCGACTCTTTGTGACCCCATGGACTGTAGCCTGCCAAGCTCCTCTGTCCATGAGTATTCTCTAGGCAAGAATACATGCCTTCTTCCAGGGGATCCTACCAAACCAGGAATCGAACTGGGGTCTTCTGCATTGCAGGTGGATTCTTTACCAGCTTAGATGTCAGGGAAGCGCATTATGTAAAATTAAAATGTCCTTCTCCATGGAACACCTGGAAGAGTTTATTTCAATTTTACTTAATGTAAATTTAAGTTTCAAAAATGAGAAAGAATCTTATAATTTCTTGTTTTCATTAGAGATGTGAGGTACTTTATTTTCCACACATTCCACAAAGTAATCTGAACTTAGACCTCAAGTTCTGTATTAATAATTAAAACTGAGGAACAGATCATCATACTTTATTTTTCACTGTATTGTTTTATCATACTTTTAAAATTAGTATGTATTCTAATTTTTGTGTATGGTTAAAAGAGACAAAAATGATGTACATTAATTGCCTCATCAAAAGAAGAATTATGAAACAAAATTTAAATTTTTGCTTTTCCAGAAAGCTATTTCCAAAACTTTATGGAATTGGAAAAAAAAAGCCATTTTGTCCTGAGTCTGAGATTTCATGTACAAGAACATACAATGTTTTTATAGCAATAAATGATTTATTCCTCTATAAAACTGGTAGAGGAGTCTAGCAGGCTACAGACTATGGGGTCCCAAGAAAGTCTGATGTGAATTAGCAACTAAACAACAACAACAGGCTATGTATTTTAGGCCAATAGACAACTTGAAATCTAAGCCCAGGTTTGCTTGAATGTATCCTTGGGAAGAAAAAAATTTCCCTTGATGATCTCAAATTTCTGTAAAAGTTATGGATTTAAATAGAGCATTAATAAAATGCACATCAATGGTAAAACACAATGTTATATTTAGAATTAGAACTTAGTTGTGAAGTTCAGTTTAAACATTTAAAGTGCCAAATGTCAAAATCTTTGTGCACTTATTATGTACTTATCATTGCAACTGGCTTTCTTATTAGAAATGGCTTTCTTAAATTTGTCATAACTTTAAATATTTTTGTCTTCATTATTTGATCTATTTAATCACTTCCCTGGCTCCCATATACAGAGATAAAGCAATTCAAGCAGTATGGAAAAGTAGATTATATTTAATAGCTAATTATTAAACTTGTAGAAAGTGACACTGCATATCACTGTGCGTTTTAACTGTAGATAAATTAAAAAACTGCTTTGGAGTCTGTACTTGGCAGTCCACTTGGGCATCGTATGACACTTCATCTCTCTGTGAATTTTATCATCTGAAAAAATAAACTTGCAATTTTTCTCTCTTAAATGATAATAAAATAGTAGAAGAATAAATTAAAATTGTTGACTAATGCAAAAATGTCAGAGCAGATGGATTAAATTAATAAATTATTGATTCAGCAAGGAGAAATCAATGGCAAATTGTTGATCTTTAATTATAATGATTGAAAAGGAGTAAGTCAAGGCTGTATATTGTCACCCTGTTGATTTAATTTATATGCAGAGTACATCACAAGAAACATTAGGCTGGAAGAAGCACAAACTGGAATCAAGATTGCTAGGAGAAATATCAATAAGCTCAGATATGCAGATGACACCACCTTTATGAAAGAAGGTGAAGAAGAACTAAAGAGTCACTTGATTTAAGTGAAATAGGAAAGTGGAAAAGCTAGCTTAAAACTCAACATTCAAAAAACTAAGATCATGGCATCCTGTCCTATCACTTCATGGCAAATAGATGGGGAAATAATAGAAATAGTGACAGACTTTATTATTTTGGTTTCCAAAATCACTACCAATGGTGACTGTAGCCATGAAATTAAAAGACACTTGTTCCTTGGAAGAAAAGCTATGACAAAACTAAACAGCTTATTAAAAAGCAGAGACATTACTTTGTCAACAAAGTTCTGTCTAATCAAAGCTATGGTTTTTCCAGTAGTTATCTGTGGATGAGAGAAATGGACCATAAAGAAAGATGAGCACTTAAAAATGGTTGGTTTTGAACTCTGGCATTGGAGAAGACTCTTGAGAGTCCCTTGGACTGCAAGGAGAAAAAACCAGTCAATCCTAAAGGAAATCAGTCCTGAATATTTATTGGAAGGACTGATGTTGAAGCTGAAGCTTCAGTAATTTGGCCAGCTGATGCGAAGAACTGACTCACTAGAAAAGACCCTGATGCTGGGAAAGGTTAAATGCAGGAGGAGAAGGGGATAATAGAGGATGAGATGGTTGGATGGCATCATCAATTCCATGGACATGAGTTTAAGCAAGCTCCAGGAGTTGGTGATGGACAGGGAAGCCTGGCATGCTGCAGTCCATGACATTGCAAAGAATTGGACACAATTAAGTGACTGAACTGAACTGACTGAATTATAATGATAATTGCATCAAAATAAATGTAGACTACAATTAATAGACAGGACTTCACTGATGGTTTAGAGAGTAAAGAATTTGCCTGAAATGCAGGAGACTCAGGAAAGGCCAGTTGATCCCTGAGTTGGGAAGATCCCCTGAAAAAGGAAATGGCAACCCATTCCAGCATTCTTGCCTGAAATATTCTATGGACACAGGAGCTTGGCAAGTTACAGTCCAAAGGATCTCAAAGAGTCAGAAAGGACTAAGTGACTGAACATAGCACACAGTTAATAGAGAGAGATTAAAAACTGGATAAAATAAAAGGTCCAATTCAATGTTGTTTACAGGGCACACACTGAAATATAAATATACAAATAAATAATAAAAAAAACACAAAGTGAAAAGAGAATCTGAAAATGATATAACTTGTAAAAATTCAGGAAAGGATGGTTTAGCTATATTAGCACCCAGCACACAGATTTTAAATCAAGAGGTTTCCTAAAGAAATCAAGACTGAAATTCCTTAAGTAACAGTGTATTATGGTCCATACGCTTTGTGCTGTGCTTCGTTGCTCATTCATGTCTGACTCTTTGCGACCCCATAGACTGTAGTCTGCCAGACTCCTCTGTCCATGGGGATTCTCCAGGCATGAATACTGTGAACTAACAACACATCTTCAGCATATACACAAATATAGATATAGACATACAGATATACATTGATGTAAGTGTAGATCTAGTGTAGAACAGATGACAAGAAGTATAAGAATTTTAATAATTCAGAGTTTCTGAGGACTGCTATTAATCTTATTGTTTCTCTTTCAAACCTGGAGAGTCATTTTTCTCTTGATGTGTTCAAGAAAGTTTCTCAACAGTTTAATATGATGTGACTAGTCACGGATGTCTTTGAATACATTCTACTTAGAGTTTATTAAGCCTCTCAAATGTATGGATTATCATTTTCTATTAAATACTAAACTAAAGAGAATTTGGTCTTCTGCATTCTATTCAGGCTCTCAAAGGACTGGCATGAAGTCAGTCTACTGTTTCAAATGCTAATTTCTCCCAGAAACACTCATACCAACACATTCAGAAACAAATTTTTACCAGTCACTTGGGCATCCCTCAGCTTAGTCAAATTAGCACACCAAATTAACCATCATGATAGGTGCCTTCTCAAGTAAACTGCAAGTCCATTTTGGCTAGGATTGTGTTTATTGTGACATATATAGAGACTATACTTGAGCATGTCTCAAATAAGTAAATAAGTAGAGAAAACTGAGTCATCATTGACATATATTGAATTTGAGAAAGCATTAAAAAGGAGCTCATTTTCAGAAAGAAAAATTTTTAGTGGGACAAATAGTCTCTAGAAATTATCTTTCAAATAGATTCAAATAAATTTTCCACTGATAATACATTTCCCTTTTCAGGTTGCTTATTAAATTGCTTCTGCTTTTGAACTGTGGTGCTGGAGAAGACTCTTGAGAGTCCCTTGTACTGCAAGGAGATCCAAGCAGTCCATTCTAGAGGAGATCAATCCTGGGTGTTCATTGGAGGGACTGATGCTAAAGCTGAAACTGCAATACTTTGGCCACCTCATGCGACGAGTTCAGTTCAGTTCAGTTCAGTTCAGTCGCTCAGTTGTGTCCGACCCTCCGCAACCCCATGAATCACAGCACGCCAGGCCTCCCTGTCCATCACCAACTCCCGGAGTTCACTCAAACTCATGTCCACAGAGTCGGTGATGCCATCCAGCCATCTCATTCTCGGTCGTCCCCTTCTCCTCCTGCCCCCAACCTTTCCCAGCATCAGAGTCTTTTCCAGTGAGTCAACTCATCACATGAGGTGGCCGAAGTATTGCAGTTTCAGCTTCAGCATCAGTCCCTCCAATAAACACCCAGGATCGATCTCCCTTGATTCACTGGAAAAGACTCTGATGCTGGGAAAGGTTGAGTCAACTCGTCGCATGAGGTGGCCAAAGTATTGCAGTTTCAGCTTCAGCATCAGTCCCTCCAATGAACACCCAGGATTGATCTCCCTTGATTCACTGGAAAAGACTCTGATGCTGGAAAGTTTGGGGGCGGGAGGAGAAGGGGACGACCGAGAATGAGATGGCTGGATGGCATCACCGACTCTGTGGACATGAGTTTGAGTGAACTCTGGGAGTTGGTGATGGACAGGGAGGCCTGGCGTGCTGTGATTCATGGGGTCGCGGAGGGTCGGACACAACTGAGCGACTGAACTGAACTGAACTGAAGATTAAAAGTAACAAATATGCTTACAGAGAAAAGCCAATTTTGGTACTATTGTTATCATTTATTATAGATTCTTATTATTTATGTTCTCCTGTATGAGGGCTTCCTTTCTTTACAGTATCACAGACTACCAATGCACCAATAAGTTTAAATTTGTCCAGAATTTCTCACTTTTCTCTATTATACTAACAAGTTCAAATAAGGACATCAAATTTGTCTTTTTGGAAGTGAATTTTTCACTTTGTCCTATGCAAAAAAGTGAATAATTAATATTATCTATTATATTCAATATACATTCTGATATACGGCATAAAACTTGTACAACATACACAGTATCAAGTGCATACAATGTTCAGTCTTATAATAAGACAAAAGCATGATAGATGATATTCACACTAAAAACCAAGGTATGGCAAGATCTTAAAAGAATGCCTTTAAAAACAAAAAGCAAGCACTGAAATTCTGAATGCTTTTCCTTATACTTAGTCACATATGGAGAAAAAAGGACTTATAATTTTGGGTCTCATTCCTCTACTTGACAAGGAAGAAGTCACTAAATATTCTTGAATTCTATTTTTTATTGTCTTTAAAACAACATAAATCCTGTAAGATGTTCATAATGTTAACTTCAAGAGATTTATGTGAATATAAAAATTCTAATCTTAACAAGCAAATACTATTATGATCACCAACAGAAACAAACATTTTTGATAATGTATTCATCCTTTCTGTGTATTGCCTCATTTGTCCCTCATACATATTGTATTAGGCATTTTCTATACTTTGGCTTGTTATAAAGGATGAAGAAGGTGAGTTCTGTTGAGATCACACAAACTGCTCTTGAGCGCATGACTCTACCTTTCAAACAAGTATTTGAATGCATGCAATTTAAAGACTTTACTCTTAATGACAATCTTCAATATATGTGAACACTCTTCACTGGTAACCTAATCATTTGCATAATTTTTTTCACTTATCCAAATAAACTGAACCTACAGCATATTCAAAAATCCATAAATTCAAAATTGAGGCAGCTAGCACTTGCTTTGCTCCTAAAGCCTGGTGAGGCTCAGCTGCAGGAATACAAATCAATTTGGAGTATCACTCTCTCAGCACTTGGCAACAAAAATCTCAAAGTGAATGGAAAATTACAAGGGTTGGATTTATTCCATTTACCAAATAAAAGCTACAATCTTATCTCCTTCTTAGTATAGAAGAATCAAATAAAAATACTTCATTCTGCAAATGCCAAAAACTGCTTTTTGGACAATTACAGTACCAACTCTTCTTTTCCTAACTGTACATTTGTGGGTTTTATGTACAGACCAATCAAGACTATTTGCTTCACTTAGAACTTCTCCTGCCAAAAAGGCAATTTTGTGTATAAATGGCTCCAATCTGGGAAGCCATCCAAAAGAAGCTGTTCAGGTGAAAAACAGTGTGATTTACATCCAGGTGCAAAACGTAAACTTAGCAACAGTTTGAAAATGCTAACTAAAGATATGGAGTAGAATTGAGTTAGCTAGACAGCTATACCACCTTCCTTCTGGTATGTTAAACATCCTAGAAATGCTTTATTATTATTATTTTTAGATTTATAAGAATGCATCTTCCCTTGAGGTTTGCTTATGCTTTTGATTTTTAAGGAAATGGATATTAGGGTAATGACTCATGCCCCACAGAATCTAATGGTAAAAAGTATTAGCAGAGTGGAAAAGAGACCTGTCCTGCTTGACTAAAAACAAGAAACACTCCAAGGGGATGCATTCATATACCTGAAGATATGATGCAATTTTCCTCTTTCACTTTCACAGCTCTTCATATAATAACTATGGTGTATTTTATTTATTTATTTTTAATAGCATAAAAACAAAGCAACCATGTAAATCATCAAAAAACTGAAAACAGAATGAAGAAAAAGCCCTTGATTTGTGAAAAAGTTCAAAATACATCTACCTACAATACTGCCCCTAGATCATTTTAGAAGTTAAAAGGAAAGTATGAACCAATGAAACTATGAAATAATATATTGACTCATAAGTTCTGGGAGGTAGAGGAAATGTTTCTCTCCTTTTCCTTGGGTAGTCTTTTAAGTTCCGATTGCCATCAGCTCTAGCAGGGACTTACTAGAAAAATACAGATGGTAAGAAAGGTGAACGGACATCTAATGATTGGAATTCTAGTGCCGAAACAAACAGTTATTAAAAATGGAAACTTAAGAGCTCTGAGGGATTTCCTGGTGGCTCAGATGGTAAAGAATTTGCCTGCAATGTGGGAGACCTGGGTTCAATCGCTGAAAAAGGAAATGACAACTCACTTCAGTATTCTTGCCTGGAGAATCCCATTGACAGAAGAACCTTGTGGGCTACAGTCCATGCAGCCGTAAAGAGTTGGACTTGACAGAGTGATGAACACTGCTACCAAGGGTTCTGAATCTCAATTTTTTTATTGTAAAATAATGCTTCAATGACTAACCTTTATTATATGGGCAAAATTATTTTATAGTCATGAAACTTTTTATAAAATGAATTTATAAATTGGTTTTATAAGAATTAAAGGAAAGGAAATTTAAAATTACTTAATGAATAAATATAATGATTTGTACAATGTTATTAGCAAGTATCATTTATATTCCAGCTGCTGTAAAATTTTAGATTCCTATAAAAGGAATTTAATGTCAATGGTTCTAACATGTTAAATGAAATGTGACATAATCTCCTCTAAAAATGAGAATTAAAGATATTAAATGTATGCATTTTGGGTTCTACATGCAATGTTCATTTACTCATTGTACTCAGTCACTCAGTCATGTCTGACTCTTTCCATCCCATGACTGTAGCCTGACAGGCTCCTCTCTCCATAGAATTTCCCAGGAAAGAACACTGGAGTGGGTTGCTATTTCCTTCTCCAGGGGATCTTAATGATCCAGGGATCAAATCCACGTTTCCTGCATTGGCAGGCATATTCTTTACCACTGAGTCACTTGGGAAGCCTTAAAAGATAGTGCTACTATTTATCTAATAAGTAAGTAATAAACATAATCAGGCCTTTCTGAAATATAAGGTAGATTACTTCTTTCATTGTTACTCATGCTTAAATTTACATTTATTTTTGGCACACAATACATTCTATAACCTTCCCAGTGGTCACGTACAGTTGCGAGAGTTGGACCATAAAGAAGGCTGAGCACTGAAGAATTTGATGCCTTTGAGCTGTGGTGCTAGCCAAGGCTCCTGAGAGTTCCTTGGACAGCAAGGATATCAAATCAATCAATCCTAAGGGAAATCAACCCTGAATACTCAATGGAAAGAATGATGCTGAAGTTGAAACTCCAGTATTTTGGTTATCTGATATGAACAGCTGACTCATTGGAAATGTCCCTGATTCTGGGAAAGACTGAGGGCAGAAGGAGAAGAGGGCATCAGAAGATGAGATGGCTGGGTGGCATCACTGATGCAGTGGACATAAACTTGGGCAAACTTTGGGAGGCGTTGAGGCCTGCGGTGCTACAGTCCATGGGGGGGGCAAAAAGTTGGAAACAACTGGGCGACTGAACAACAATGACATTATACGACTTTGGATAACTGTTTGAGTTTCTTCTTCTTCATTTATACTAGCATAACATGACATGGAAGACAGAAGTAAGAGAGAAGAAATGGAAAATGAAAGGAAGGTATTTCAAAAATAAATGAGAGAGTAGTGGTTAAGATTTTGCCTTCTAATACAGGGGATACAGGCTCAATCCCTGGTCTAGGAACTAAGATTCCACATGCTTCACTGCCAAAAAACTAGAACATAAACAACAGAAACAATATTATAACAAATTCAATAAAGACTTTAAAAATGCATGTGTTGTGCTAAGTCGCTTCAGTTGTGTCCAACTCTGCGACTCTATGGCCTGTAGCCTATCAGACCCCTCTGTCCATGGGATTCTCCAGGAATGAATATTGGAATGGTTGTCATGTCCTTTTCCAGGGGATCTTCCTGACCCAGGGATCAAACCTGAGTCTCCTGCATTATAGGCAGATTCTTTACTATCTGAGCCACTCCATCATTCCATTCTACAGGGGAGATTCCTGACCGAGGGATCAAACTAAGGTTTCCTACATTGCATGCAGATTCTTTACAGTTTGAACCACCAGGGAAGCCACTTTAAAAATGGTCTTTGTCAAAAAATCTTTAAAAAATCAATTTAAAAAATGAGGAACATAGATATTAAATCTATATAAACCTGAAACATGAGCTTGAAAAACTTGATAATAATATTTCTTTATACTAATTGAAGAGCAGACCCAAGGGGAAAGTTCTATGATGGAAATCACCTTGTAAATTTGTTTTGTCCTCTCCTATAAATAATCCTTGATCTGATTCTTTTGTATATCTGCTCACATTCCAGTGAATTGTTCTGACAAAAATTTACTATTCTCTTGGTTTATTTACTAATTAGTAATTATTAAAATACAGATATGACTTTAATGTTTTATCTAAATTACTAATCCTAAAATTTGATCATTTTCATCAGTAATTTTTGTACATTGACCAACTACATTGCATTTTAAATGCATTTGTTGGATAGCTTCTATAAAGCTCAATAATTAAGATGTGATATTTCTAGAAGAGAAGATTGCAGACCACAGGAATGATATGTGAAGCTTATAACAGACCTAAATACTTAAGGACACTTGATTTAACAAAATGAATTTGCAGGTTAGTGAGTAAAGGGAGACATTTTTAATAAACAGCACTGGGAAAATAACGGTATAAATTATAGTTATACAACGTGTCCTCAAAAAGAACAGGAAATATAGACTTAAAATATAAATAGATACTACTCAGATCTACCAAAATTTCTTAATTGAAAGACACACTTACTACTCAGTATTGGTGGAGATATAAAACAACTTGAATCTTCTTACATGGCTAGTGAGGGTGTAAGTTGGAACAACTATTTTGGAAATGTCTTGTACTTGATAGTATCCTAAAAACTTAATATACATATACCTCTTGATTCATCTCCCTGTTTATAGAATATATGGACATGTTTTACTAAAAGCATGTACAAGTGTGCTAATGGAAACATCATTCATAAGGGGAAAATATAAAATCAACTTAAATATTTATTAATTGCAGTGAATTCATATCATGGAATCAAAGAAAAAACTGAACCCTGAAACAGCAAACAATAGCTAGGTGAACCTAAAAAAGAAGGGTAATCGTGAAATAGGCCAGACATCAGGTACAGAAATGAACATGGAATATGATCCCATTTAAATAAAGTTAGTAAGCAGAAAAATTTAAGTTTAGAAGTCAGAATATTGGTTATTTTCAGATGTGATAACGATCGGAATGGGGCTCAAGGAGGGATGTGATTTTGGTAATGCTGTATGTCTTGATGAAGATGTGATGTTTGAGGCAAGTTCCCCTTAGAACAATACCATGGAGTTGTTCATTTGACATCTGTTCAAAGTATTTCTAAACTGAAAAAAAGAATCTACCAAAATTAACAGTATTTAATTTTTTCTAGTGAGAGATAAAAGGATTCCTTTTGGTTGGTTGTTGTCTTTTTTTCCTCCTTTTTATAGGCTATGGGATTTTTCAAAAGTTTAAGAGAATAAATTACTATTAATCTAAAACTAAAATACTATACTAAAAAAAAACTACAAAATTAGAAATTAAAATTGGTGGAGGAGGGAAAGAAGAATGACATAGATAATGTAAAGTAAAAGGACATTCACTACTTTTATGACCTCATCATGATAAGTAGATATCCCCACATGTGAAATAAAGCTGGGCATATCCCAAAATAATATTAGATAAACATATTTGTGTGCAGTTGCTTTAAAAACTATTTCCTCTTGCTCTTGGGTGTAAGCAAAGTGAAGCCTTATATATATATATATAAAATATTGCCATCAGGAAAAAACCTATGGTTTTTAACTGAAGCAAGACATAACTGGTAAATTGAATCTGGGACAGAACTAAAAAGTATCAGAAAATGTCACATAAACATTCTATGGTTTCAGGTTATTTTGTTGTTGTTATTGTTGAATACATATAAGAAATTTAAATGCAGTATAAATAAGGTGGGTTTCGGGAACAAATATGACTAGTTATCTGAATGTATAAAAGCTACAAAACATTTCTCCTCAAGTCAAAACCTTAAAATACATACATTTGATAGTAACTTATTTTATAACCTTAGTGGATTTTCAATGTAGGAAAATGTTGAAAGGCACTGAAAGATAAAAATAGGTTGAGGCCAGTAAAATACATTAATTTACTTGTTATTCATTTAAATATGCTCTTACAGTCATTTGCAGACATTGAGTTAATATCTGAAAAATTAAGGTAGTGTTCCATGCCAAGTGCAACCCATAAATTGTGCCTGTCCTTTAGATGCTGATGTCCTCCATCTGCCCTTTGGCTATTTGTTACTTTGTGGAACATTTATTTCTGTTTCCATAAATGCTTTAAATAAAAAGCCATTTAATCCAGTCATCTGAAGCATAACATATGCTTTTTCAGGGTTATCAAAATATCTTACTCTTCTTTTAAAGGATCTTAACTATGCAATTCTACTTTTGGGCTTTCTTCCAAAAAAGACTAAAATAGAATTGCAGTTGCACAATAAACAAGAGTTGCTAATTGCCACTTTTGTAGAATTTCCAACAAAAAAAGTAATATCACTTCAAAATGTGTTTTGATGGAACTTTTCCCTCTCTATTCATCTTGTTTCTGACAACTCAGGACTATTTCTTTGCACTTGTGCATTTGAATTTTGCCTATGTTTTGAAAGATAAGTTTCTTTTGTTTAATTTTCTCTTCACTAAATGCATTTTCTGCTTTTCTATTCTAGAGTTAGAGCTGTAGTAATTTTCAAACTTTGTAATTTATCTTTACAACATTATGCTTACTTGTTCATCTTCAAGTTGAAACTAAGATTCTTAAAAATAATGGTCAAAACAAATGACTTTAATATTGTAGTCAATAGAGTCTATACTTAAAATTATCTATTAGTGTGTTGATGTTGCATAGTGTTTTATTTACAGACACCCCTCTGGACTCCTATGCCCTTAACTTTGAGATAAATTGTCATCTTTTAAGAATGCCAAATTGCTAATGATTAAAATAAAACTCCCAATAGGGGAATATGAATGGCTCCCAACTTATTTTATCTAATTATCCTATTATGAGCTGTGATTTCTATGTGATAGCCTATTTTTCTCCTCTGGAAAAATAACATATATGAAATTGTTTATATATTAAAAGCGTGGGAAGGAATGATTATTAGAGAAATCATTTGACCATGGCTCTGTTATCTATTTCAACTGATTTTTTCTTAAGAACACTATGAAATAATCTTATACTATATATATGGCAGCAACTTAATATCTCCCAAACAAATCTCTCAAACAAATTTCTCCCACTTGCTTTCCCAAGATATAGAATTCTTTATAGGTTGCTGAACAACCAAACTGTCAACTTTGAGTCAACTGAGAAACTTTATAATATTGTTCTTTACCTAGTGACAATCGCTTTCATCCTCTTTTGGTTACTCATGTTTTTATCTAAATTTATACATTGAGTTTAGTACTATTTCAATCCTTAACTAGGTAAAACTCCTTTGCTATATGTTTTCATGTTTCCCCAGTTCAGTAAGTAGAACCTATCATAATTGAAAAAAAAAAAAGTGAAGTTGCTCAGTCATGTCCAACTCTTTGCGACCCGGTGGACTGTAGCCTACTAGGCTCCTCTGTCCATGGGATTCTCCAGGCAAGAGTACTGGAGAGCATTACCATTTCCTTCTCCAGGGGAGCTTCCTGACCCAGGGATCGAATCCCGGTCTCCTGCATTTCAGGCAGAGGCTTTACCCTCTGAGCCACCAGGGAAGCCATAACTGAAATAACTTCTTAGTTTTAGGACTGTCCCAATGGACTGCAGTCTTCTTTAGGTGAAATATTTATTTACATTTCCAAGAACTAAAAATTTTGTTGTTATATCTATCTATCATCATTATTAATAGTTTAGTTCAGTTCAGTCAGTTCAGTCGCTCAGTCCTGTCCAACTCTTTGCAGCCCCATGAACTGCAGCACGCCAGGCCTCCCTGTCCATCACCAACCCCTGGAGTCCACACAAACCCATGTCCATTGAGTCAGTAATGCCATCCAACCATCTCATCCTCTGTCATCCCCTTCTCCTCCTGCCCTCAATCTTAAAAAGCATCAGGGGCTTTTCAAATGAGTCAGCTTTTCGCATCAGGTGGGCAAAGTATTGGAGTTTCAGCTTTAACATCAGTCCTTCCAATGAACACCCAAGACAAATATCCTTTAGGATGGACTGATTGGATCTCCTTACAGTCCAAGGGACTCTTAAGAATCTTCTCCATCACCACAGTTCAAAAGCATCAGTTCTTCAGCACTCAGCTTTCTTCACAGTCCAACTCTCACATCCATACATGACCACTGGAAAAACCATAGCCTTGACTAGACAGACCTTTGTTGGCAAAGTGATGTCTCTGCTTTTTAATATGCTGTCTAGGTTGGTCATAACTTTCCTTCCAAGGAGTAAGCATCTTTTAATTTCATTACTGCAGTCACCATCTGCAGTGATTTTGGAGCCCAGAAAAATAGCTCAGACAGATGTAGATAAATCTACGAAACGGAAAACCAGTATTTTATGCGAGCTTTTCAGTGTTGGAGGGATTCTAGACAGCAAAACAAGTGAGAGAACTTTCATAACTTTTTGTTAGTTACAAAGAGTTTGTAACTAACACCAGGTTATAGATATTTGAAAGAACATTAAGAGGAGAAGGACTTCCCTGGTGGCTCAGATGGTAAAGAATCTGCTTGTAATTCACAAGACCTGGATTCAATCCCTGGGTGAGGAAGATCCCCTGGAGAAGGGAATGGCAATCCATTCCAGTATTCATGCCTGGAGAATCCCATGGACAGAGGAGCCTGGTGGGGGTCACAAAGAGTTGGACACAACTGAGTAATTAACACACACACACACCAAAAGGAGAGATCAAAATTTTGAGACAACTCATGTCAAAATTGACTTGAGACATATTTGGATAAACAGTGTTTTAAATTAAGACATGGATAGTATATGCACCCAGCAAGAAGACCACTGCTAGCAATATGGAGGCCAAGGTCAACTTGATAAGCTCTAGGAAGCCATCTATGGATCTTGTTTTGTGAAAGTAGAATGGGAACATGCATGCTAAGTTGCTTCAGTCATGTCCAGCTTTTTGTGACACTATGGACTGTAACCCGCCAGGCTTCTCTGTCCATGGGATTCTCCAGGCAAGAGCACTAGAGTGGGTTGTCATGCCCTCCTCCAGGAAATAATCCAGACTCAGGGATAGAACCCACATCTCTCACATCTTCTGCATTGGCAGGTGAATTCTTTACCACTAGCGCTACCAGGGAAGTCTGATAGTTGTATGACTGGTAACTAATTCCATTTTAAGCCAGAGAGGCAAGTCCAGAGACTGGCTTACAATTTCAGTAAAGAAAGCATGTTGGAGGTTGGATTTGAATGTGCCAATACCTCTGCTGCCTGTAAGAAAAGTCTATGGCTTTGCTTCTGGTTTTGCAAAATCTAGCCAGTACTTTCACTCCAGAGGCAATTTTCCTGACATATGCCACATGCTAAGATAAAACCATGAAGTAAGGCAATGAATTGCAGGTTGATATAAATATAAACAGCTGTTATAAGATATAAAGTGTTAGACTGTTTAACAGAAGAGTGAGAAATTGTTTGAAAGCTAAAATAGGCAAAAAGGAGAGCTTACTTTAACATAGTCCATGACACAAGTGAAGTGTAAGAGAATATAAACAGCTCTAACTGAGAATCCTTCCCTAGAGACCATGTCCTTAAGGAATTGTTAGGGGAGATAGTAAGGGGACTCTTCAGAGACCAGATGAGATTATATCAAGAGACATTGCTAATGACAACTTGTCAAAGATAGTCCTCAACAGACATTCTTAGAAAATGGAAAATGTAGAGAATTAAGATAGAATATTAAGTGTGCAGAATAGAATCTAAGTGATGATAGACAACGTAAGGTTTAGGAATTCTAGTGCTGTTGCAGTGAGTAGAATGTTTAAGTCTTTAGAGAAGTGGTTGTGTAACTACAGAAAGGACTCCTTCCTGGATTATATAAAAACTTTTCAAGGGGAGCATGGGTGTGGCATGAAGTTATTAAAACTTGAAGTTTTAATATTTAACTTCAAGTATGTATTATTCTCCCAAAATCAATTTGCATGAGACTGTTCTTTTAAGAAGATGCAAATTTCCCATTCCTACTTTTCTGTTCACAGAAACTGTCACTTTCCTGCAGTTTCTGGAATTCAGGGAAAAAAAAAAAAAAACAGAACCCACCAAAACATCCCTAGGATACTTAGCAAAAGTATACTGAAATTGATATTGCTGATATTAATATAATGTTAAATAATTCTAAAGATTTCTTAGCAATTGCACTTTTAAGTCAAATTCCAACTCTTTATTTTCTATGTATTTAAAGAGGGAATCAAAGCAATTATCAACTAAAAGATCATTATAATTCATTTTAGATTAAGGCCTTGGATGTAGTTTCATTGTCCTTAAAAGCAATAAACTTTTTCTGCTGACAAGAAAAAAAAATGGTTGTAGTAAAGTGATGACGATGATGAAAGGATGAAGGTGAAAGTCGCTCAGTTGTGTCCAACTCTTTGCTACCATGAACTATACAGTCCATGGAATTCTCCAGGCCAGAATACTGGAATGAGTAGCTGTTCCCTTCTCAGGGATCTTCCCAACCCAGGGATCCAACCCATGTCTCTCAGTTGCAGGTAGATTCTTTACCACAAAAGAACACTATTTTTTTTGCATAAAACTCACAAGTAATTCAAATATCTAAAGGCTATTCTCCATGTCCTTATTCATATGAAGAAAATTATTGTTTTTAGATCTAACAAAATTAGTGACTTAGAATTGATGGTAAATACTGTCTTAGAGAAATGTGTGGAATTTATTCAAATAAAAGTACATTAATTATGAAAAGTACAGTCAATCTGAGCTCATTAAGAGATTAATTTTAAAAGCCCCTCTATGGTCAAAGGCTACTTAACTTTGAAATATTCCTATAATGTTTTAATCAATTATATACAGATATAATTGGCAATGGCATCCCACTCCAGTACTCTTGACTGGAAAATCCCATGGATGGAGGAGCCTGGTAGGCTGCAGTCCACGGAGTCGCGAAGAGTCGAACATGACTGAACGACTTCACTTTCACTTTTCACTTTCATGCACTGGAGAAGGAAATGGCAACCCACTCCAGTGTTCTTGCCTGGAGAATCCCAGGGACGGGGGAGCCTGGTGGGCTTCCGTCTATGGGGTTGCACAGAGTCGGACACGACTGGAGCGACTTAGCAGCAGCAGCATACCTCTGAGACATTGCAGGTCTGGTTCTAGACATTGCAATAAAGCAAATATCACAGTAAAGCAAATCCCACAAATATTTTTTTATTTCCTAGTGTATATAAAAATAATGTTTACACTACTGCAATCTACAAGTGTGCAATTATATTATGTCTAAAACTGTACATACTTTAATTAAGAAATACTTTATTGCTATAAAGTGCTATCATCTCAGCCTTTAATGAGTCATAGGAGTAACATCCGGAGAAGGCAATGGCAAGCCACTCCAGTACTCTTGCCTAGAAAATCCCATGGACAGAGGAGCCTGGTGGGCTACAGTCCATGGGGTCGCTACTAGTCGGACAGGACTGAGTAACTTCACTTTCACTTTTCACTTTCACACATTGGCGAAGGAAATGGCAACCCACTCCAGTGTTCTTGCTGGGAGAATCCCGGGGACGGTGGAGCCTGGTGGGCTGCCGTCTATGGGGTCGCACAGAGTCGGACACGACTGAAGAGACTTAGCAGCAGCAGCAGCAGCAGCAGCAGCAGGAGTAACATCAAAGATCACAGATTAGCATAATAAATATAACAAAAAAATGACAGCAATAGACTTCTTTGATGCAAGATTGGCATAAACCTTTAATTTGTAAAAAAAAAAAACTTAATATCTGAAAAATGCAATAAAGCAAAGAGCAATAAAATGAAGTATGCTTGTAATTATAAAATCAAAAAATCCAGAAAAAGAGTTTTAGTAATTAGACTCCTACTGGAACAACAATAGTGACAGAAGATTGTTTAAATAAAGAGAAGTATCATCTTTGAACAGTTTTAAGTATTTCACATGTCAATGAAGTACATAATTTTATGAGAAAAGAGAAATAGACTCTGGGGAAATAGAAAACCGTTTAAAAATACTATTAAAAATATTTGTTCAAAAATTTGTTCACACATTTAACAGATTTCTAATTTAATTAGAAATATTTTGTGTATGTGAGTGCTAAGTCACTATGTGTGTGCTTGTATGCTAAATCGCTTCAGTTGTGTCCAGACTCTTTGCAACCTTATGGACTGTACCCCACTAGGCTCCTCTGTCCATGGGATTCTCCAGGCAAGAATACTGGAGTGGGCTGTCGTGCCCTCCTCCAGGGGTTTTCCCGACCCAGGGATGAAACACTCATCTCTTATCTCTCTTGCATTGGCAGGTTGGGGTCTTTATAACTAGTGCCACCTGGGAAACCCAGAAACATTTTAGATACACAGAAAGGTAGAGGGATTAATATAAGGAACCTACAGCACCCATCATGCATCTTCAAAAATTATTGATATTCTGAAACTCCATTTCCTCTCTCTATTCAAAGTATTGAAATGAAAAATTACAGACCTCACATTCTTTTGCAAATAGCTTTCACATGTGTTCCTAGCATACATTAAAAAAATGTAAACACAATAAATTATCAACAAAATAGATAATAATCCTTTAATGTTATCAAATACCCATTTGATTTTCAACTTTGCAAAATATACTGAAATTGCTTTTACAAAAATTGAGCTGTCTGAATCAAGATCCAAATAAATTCCGGAAAACTCATGCCTTGTATTTGGTTGATATAGCTAAAGCTTCATCTAACATATAACCATTTATTCTGTTTTCTGTTTTGGAAAATTTCTCACATTCTGTCTATAGTTGCTTGCTTCTTGGTTTGTTTCTTAAAATGATATGTTTAGCTGTATGATTGACTCATTTATTTAAATAATCACAAAGTATCTCAAAATCAGTATGGCTAATGAAAAAACCTATGATACACAGTGACCCCAATTCTATTTCTACCATTTATCATTTCTTTCTCTGTAAATAGTGCCATCCACTCTTTCCAAGGGAAAAACTTGAGTTATCTAGGCAAGAAGGCAGGAATGGGTTGCCATTTCATACTCCAGGGGATCTTCCCCACTTAGGGATCACATCGTCATCTCTTTTGTCTCCAGCATGGCAAGCAGATTCTTTGCCACTAGTGCCACCTGGGAAGCCCGTTAGAATTATCATGAATGCTACATCAAGTTCCTTGGAGGACTCTGCTTCCTTTGAGACCATCCTCAGCAGAGAAATTTTCTTGTGAAACAATTCATGAACCATTTGATTAAAATGGGAGACAATACATTTTGAAGAAGCAATAAGCTTTTACAAATAATATTTTTCTGCTGTAACATAAATTTTTTTCCGACATCCCCAAGAACTGGTATGTCGTTCAGTGTCTAACTCGCCATCTTTGGTTCTTCGTCACTTGACAAGATTTAATGTCCCTATGTATTAGTTTTGAACCATTAATTTTATTCAGTTCCTTGACTTTCTCGACTTCAAACTCTTACATAGAAGTTCAAATATTTATAGCTGTAGTCTTAGCATAAATCTTGTTAAAACACTAACTGACTTCATGATGAAAATCTTTAATTCAAATAGCATAATCAGGGATAACTACCTGTATGTTCATTTTTAATAACCCTAGATTTCTAACACACATGCTCTTATTGCATTTGTTATGTGGACTTACTTAAATATTATCTCATGTTTACTTTTATTCCCTAAAATCTTTAACTGTCTTTAACCTCATTTCCTATTCTTTTTCTATGTGTATCTTTACTATATGGATTATCACACAGAATATATGATAAGGTTTCCCTACTAAACATATAAAAAAATAACAGCAGTGTCTTAAGCAAGATACTTGACAAGCACAGGGTTGTCAAGTTATAGTCAAAGGGCCAATTCAGTTGGAAAGTTGTTTTGCACACTGCAATCCAGGAAGGAGAAAATATTTGAATAAAAATAAACAATAATAAAAATTTTAAAAATAAAAAAAAATCTTCTATCATATTCTGACCATATCTTTGTTACCTTCTGTGAATAACTTGTACTATAAATTCTCCATAATATTGTTAAATTTTATATTTATATATATGTATGTTTGTATATTTCTGTATTCTATCTTGCAGTTATTTAAGAATTAAAGTGAGTTTTGTCTTTTCCCCCACATTTCCAGTTTCTAACAGTGTTCTTAAAAATATTAGACACTAAATAGATATCAGTTAGATGAATCAAGGAATGAATAAACTGTGAATAAATGTATGAATTGAGTAATTCCTTTTTGGAATTTTCTAAGCATAATATTCATTTAACATGGTAGCTTTATTTTCATTTATTGCATTTATTATTAAGGTGTGGTGAAATTCTACATAATTTCACAGATACTAAAAAGCACAAGCTGGAATCAAGATTGCTGGGAGAAATATCAATAACCTCAGATATGCAGATGACACCACCCTTATGGCAGAAAGTGAAGAGGAACTCAAAAGCCTCTTGATGAAAGTGAAAGAGGAGAGTGAAAAGGTTGGCTTGAAGCTCAACATTCAGAAAACAAAGATCATGGCATCTGGTCCCATCACTTCATGGGAAATAGATGGAAAAACAGTGGAAACAGTGTCAGACTTTGTTTTTTTGGGCTCCAAAATCACTGCAGATGCCGATTGCAGCCATGAAATTAAAAGACGCTTGCTCCTTGGAAGGAAAGTTATGACCAATCTTGATAGTATATTAAAAAGCAGAGACATTACTTTGCCAACCAAGGTCCGTCTAGTCAAGGCAATGGTTTTTCCCGTGGTCATGTATGGATGTGAGAGTTGGACTGTGAAGAAAGCTTATCGCCGAAGAATCGATGCTTTTGAACTGTGGTGTTGGAGAAGACTCTTGAGAGTCCCTTATACTGCAAGGAGATCCAACCAGTCCATTCTAAGGGAGATCAATCCTGGATGTTCATTGGAAGCACTGATGCTAAAGCTGAAGCTGCAATACTTTGGCCACCTCATGCGACGAGTTGACTCACTGGAAAAGACTCTGAAGCTGGGAAAGGTTGGGGGCGGGAGGAGAAGGGGACGACCGAGAATGAGATGGCTGGATGGCATCACCGACTCTGTGGACATGAGTTTGAGTGTACTCCGGGAGTTGGTGATGGACAGGGAGGCCTGGCGTGCTGTGATTCATGGGGTCGCGGAGAGTCGGACACGACTGAGCGACTGAACTGAACTGAACTGAAAATACTATGATATACATTGTATATATTTATGAATGAATATTTACTTAATAATTCACTAGCAATTGATATTTTCTATATATTTAATTTTCAAAGATCAAAGAGGGGCAGGTAAAAATATGTGAAATAGTCAAAAGATATAAACTTCCAGTTATAATATAAACAAGTCCTGGGGAAGTGATGCATACATTATGCTGACTATACAGTTAACAATACTGCATTGTATATTTGAAAGTTGCTAAAAGTGTAACTCTTGAAAGGGTTATCCTGGTGGTTATTTTGTAATATATATGTATTTTCCATCATTTTGTATACCTGAAGCTAGTATGTCAAGTATATCTTAATTCAAAAAAAAATACTTAAAAGCTATTTGTGCATATACTCTGGTGAAAATTATATATAAAAAAAAAAAATAAATAAATCCAGCTGGAAAAAAAAAAGAAAATTATATAATATATGTAAATGTTCAGAATTTATGCATATATTTAATACTCAATACAATTTTCTATGTTGATTTTTAATAGGTTATGAAATGTTATTATTCTACTAATAATATAAAAAAATACCACCTATAACAGAGCTGCAATAGCATGAACTGTTAGAAAGTGTAGACTTTTTCAGATACTCATGATCGAAACAACTGAAAATCAGAGATGTTAGAACTGTGCTGTTTGAAAAAGAAATCACTAGCCACAAGTTCCCCCTCACATCTTTCTTTTTAGTTTAAATTTGTTAATTTATTTTAGATAAATTAAAACCTCAGTTTCCTAAGTCATACTAACCACATCCTATGTGCAAAATAGCCTTACAAGTCTCAGTTCAGTTCAGTCGCTCAGTCATGTCTGACTCCTTGTGACCCCATGGGCTGCAGCACGCCAGGCCTCCCTGTCCATCACCAACTCCCAAGTTTACTCAAACTCATCTCCATCAAGTCTGTGATACCATCCCATCATATCATCCCTGTCATCCCCTTCTCCTCCCACCCTCAATCTTTCCCAGAATCAGGGTCCTTTCAAATGAGTCAGTTCTTCACATCAGATGGCCAAAAAATTAGAGTTTCAGCTTTAGCATCAGTCCTTCCAATGACTACTCAGGACTGATTTCTTTTAGGATGGAATGGTTGGATATCCTTGAGAGATCTCCAAGAGACCCTCAAGAGCCTTCTCCAACACCACAGTTCAAAAGCATCATTTCTTCGGTGCTCAGCTTTCTTTATATTCCCTCTCACATCCATAAATGACTAGTGGGAAAACCATAGCCTCAACTAGATGGACCTTTGTCAGCAAAGTAATGTCTCTGCTTTTTAGTATGCTATCTAGGTTGGTCATAACACTCCTTCCAAGGAGTAAGCATCTTAATTTCATGCTGCAGTCACCATCTGCAGTGATTTGCAGGCCCCAAAAAATAAAGTCTGACACTGTTTCCACAGTTTCTCCATCAATTTGCCATGAAGTGATGGGACCAGATGTCATGATCTTAGTTTTCTGAACGTTGAGCTTTAAGCCAACTTTTTCACTCTCCTCTTTCACTTTCATTAAGAGGCTTTTTAGTTCCTCTTCACTTTCTGCCATAAAGATGGTGTCATCTGCATATCTGAGGTTATTTCTCCCAGCAATCTTGATTCCAGCTTGTGCTTCACCCAGCCTAGTGTTTCTCATGATGTACTCTGCATATAAGTTAAATAAACATGGTGAAAATATACAGCCTTGATGTACTACTTTTCCAATTTGGAAACAGTCTTTTGTTCCATGTCCAGTTCTAACTGTTGCTTCCTGACCTGCATACAGATTTGTCAAGAGGCAGGTCAGGTGGTCTGGTATTCCCACCTCTTTCAGAATTTTCTACAGTTTGTTGTGATCCACACAGTCAAAGGCTTTGGCATAGTCAATGAAGCAGAAATAGATGTTTTTCTGGAACTCTCTTGCTTTTACAATGATCCAGCAGATGGCAATTTGATCTCTGGTTCTTCTGCCTTTTCTAAAATCAGCTTGAATCTCTGGAAGTTCATGGTTCAGGTACTGTTGAAGCCTGGCTTGGAGAATTTTGAGCATTAATTTGCTAGCGTGAGAGATGAGTGCAATTGTGCAGTAGTTTGAGCATTCTTTGGCATTGCCTTTCTTTGGGATTGGAATTAAAATTGACCATTTCCAGTCCTGTGGCCACTGCTGAGTTTTCCAAATTTGCTGGCATATTGTGTGCAGCATTTTCACAGCATCATCTTTTAGGATTTGAAATAGCTCAACTGGAATTCCATCACCTCCAGTAACTTACATGACTAGTGGCTACCATATCATAAGAACAGATATAAAACATTTCATCATCACCAAAAATTCTGTAGGAAAGCACTGTCTCGAGTCCAAGGTACTCCACAAGAAACAATTATTGGAGGATGTGGGAATGTGCATATTCTTGCCCTGAGACTCCCATGAAGAGAGGAGCCTGGAGGACTACACTCCTTGGGGTCACAATAATCAGAAAGGACTGAGCGACTAAGCATACATATATGGGAAAGGTTTTGTATACATAGTGAGTTTTTTCTTTATTTGCAGGTTGAAGATCAACAAACTATAAGGAGAAGGCTGAATCTTGCCCACTGCCAGTATTTGTATGGTCTGCAAGATAAGAAAGATATTTCAGCAAAGAGGGGGTACTTCCTTTTAAATGGCACATGGAAATTTTTTGAATTTCAAATATCAGGCTTGATGAATTATGGCTTATTAAAACATAGCCACTCACATGTATTTAAATATTGCTTTTTCTGGGATATAAACAGCATAGTTGAGTAATTGTAACTGAAACCTGAAGTCCTCTCTCTCAAATATTTGGGGGTCAGGATAAAGAGAAAAGCAGAATGAAGAGAAATAGGAGGTAGAAGACCTGGAACTAGTTAAGTAGTAGTACCCAGTAGATTTTCATATTTCATCTGTTATCTTACATGTACATTATTTCCAGAAATGAGTTATTTACACTGCATTTTCATAATAATATCCAAAATCCTGATGATTTTTGTAAGTATGTTTCTTTTACAAAGTGAGAAATGGGAGGATTTGGGGAAACATTTTTTAAATCCAGTCAATAAAATAGCTTATTCAACTTTTTGAAAAACTACATTGGATGGATTATCAAATATTAATAAAGAAGAAAAGGGTGAAGGGGATCAATTGTATGGTGCTGTGCTATGCTGTGTTTAGTTTCTGACTCTTTGCGACTCCATGGACTGTAGACTGCCAGGCTCCTCTCTCCGTGAGGATCCTTCAGACAAGAATACAAGAGTGGGTTTCCAGGCTCTCCTCCAGGGGATAGTCCTAACGTAGGGATTGAACCCAGGTTTCCCACACTGCAGGTGGATTCTTTAGTAGCTGAGCTACCAGGGAAGTGCCAATTATATGGCTGTTGTTAGTCATTCAGTTGTGTCTGACTCTTGGAGACCCCATTGACTACAGCCTACCAGGCTCCCCTGTCCATGGGATCCTCCAGGCAGGAAACTGGAGTGGGTGGGCATTTCCTGCTCCAATTTGTACAGCAGTGGATGGTAATTAGACTATTGGTGATCATTTTGTAGTGTAAACAGATGTTAATTAAAATATTGTACACTTGAAGCATATAATGTCATATGTCAATTTAACTTCAACTTAAAAATAAAAGAAAGCAAGAATTATATATAAATATATATATATATATAATACAAGACTTCAGCCATAAAATTAAAAGATGCTTGCTCCTTGGAAGAAAAACTATGACAAACTTAGCACACCAAAAAGCAGAGACATTACTTTGCTGACAAAGGTCTGTCTAGTCAAGTTCAGTCGCTCAGTCGTGTCCGACTCTCTGTGACCCCATGAATCACAGCACGCCAGGTCTCCCTGTCCATCACCAACTCCCAGAGTTCACTCAAACTCATGTCCATCGAGTCAGTGATGCCATCCAGCCATCTCATTCTCTGTCATCCCCGTCTCCTCCCACCCCCAATCCCTCCCAGCATCAGAGTCTTTTCCATTGAGTCTGGCATGCTGCATCCCGTGGAGTAGCAAAGAGTCACACATGATTGAATGACTGAACAAGATATATATGACTAATTTAGAAACAGTGTTGTCCTTAGTGAAAATTTAGCCTTTCAATGCTTTTGAAGGATCTATACTGCCAAATGCTCTCTTATTTTTACTTTGGTTATAATCAGGCTCTGAGTTTTACTAACAAAAGAAGCAAAATCTTGTTAATTGATCTTAACCCAGATGGAAATGCCAAGGTTTCTCATTCAGGCTCTGTGTTTGAATTGGGAAATCTGAGAAAAGCTGAATGAATCATCTCCCTACAATGGGGTGGGCTGGAATAGGGAATCAAGAAAAGAAAGCACCGCACTGTTGCGCTACTCACAACAGGACAGACCAACTAAACTAAGAACTGTCAGAGCCAAGGTAAGGAGGCACATATAATAACCCAGACACCTTTAGAGTGCATCTAAAATAGGGCTTTGACCGCCCATAGTCTGGCATCTGACTTTTATTTTAGTGTGTAGTGTGAGATAAAGATTAGCGTTCTTAACCTTTGTTGTCGTCCAGCAGGTATTTTAAAATTAAACATAGACATACATAAATGCAAGGTTCATATACACTTGTCTGTTTAAACACAAAAAAGCATACTCACAATACTCTTAAAGAATAGCAGTGCTTCTCAGAGAAAATAAATCCTCTATGCATATGCTGGAAGCATTATTTTGATCTAAATATAAAATAATATGCTCAAATTGACATACATATAACAGAAATGTCCTTTATGTTACTTTTTTATAAAAAGCATTGGTCCAGTTTGTTCACCTCTGCCTTTTTTCTTTAGTATAATTCAGTATGGTGCTTCTCTCTATATAAAAACAACCATTACAGAAACACAGACGTTTGAACTTTGCACGCTTGGTAATAAAGTCCTGAAACTAAAATTTGTATCCAAAGTCAAGGTGATATTGAAATGCAGATGGGAGAGCAGGACACATATTCTCATTTGAAAATGTTTCTTCTTCTTATAAAAGCATGCTCACATCTAAATATGGGTGGGTTGATTACAGAAGAGTTTATTTCTAGCCCCTATACTCCTATCCTGGGTTCCATCTAGAAATACTGACCCCACAAGCTAAAATATCTAGGATCTAATTTTGAAGCAGGCAATATCTCTGTGTTTTACAGACTTAGCCACCTGTCCTGGAATTATGACAGATTCCATAAATACACACTCACACACAGACATACTCTTAGAAGAATGATGTTTTCCCACACAATACTAATTCATTTTTTAGAAGAGTAGCTTCTAATTCCTCTATCTTGTTTTCAGTTGCAGGGCATCTGTGTGTTAAACACATTATGTGAGGAGCAACCTAGCACCAATCATTGGAAAGCTGTCTGATTTTCATTTTTGAATGATTTAAGTAACCATGAGGGAAGCCCTTAACATTTACATATATGCTAAAGTAAAATAGCTTCTTTTTCTTTCATATTTAGAACTGCCCATGTATCTGATTCTTGTTCTCATCACCACTCTACTTCTACTTTTTCTATGTTGCTGGTAAATTGAAAGAATGCTTTGTTTGCTATTCATAATTATATTTTCAAACAATGGGTATATCAACAGGGCTCCAGGGCAACTCTTCAAGATAAATCAGGAGAGATTAGAAGCTTTGATGTATCCTTCATGTTTAAGCAATTCCATTTTCCTCCTCTAATTCACTGTCCACTTCTCTATGTCTTCTAATTAGCTTAGAGAGATAGCTTTTTGCATTCTTTGGAGTATTGCTTTTTAGGACGACCTTTAGTTATTTATTTGAGGATAGAGATGCAGGTTTTCCAACTACATCTCCTATGGTCAATAAACATGTTCAATAACAATTTGTTCTATTACAATCTCTGTATAGACAGAGTCCACAAGATACTACACGACTAATTATCAGCTAATATATTCTATTGATGAATTGACCAGAAGTTTTCAAATTATAGTTAGCCAGTTTACTCTTCATAGTTCCTGCCTATCATGTGACTCTTTGATTATCATGTTAGGTCTTCCAAGATTCTTCTCCCATTTGAGACTTAGCCAAAGTTTAAAGAATAAATGGTAAAGACTTAGCCAAAGTTTAAAGAATAAGTGGCAGAAGTGACTTGGTTTTCATAAATTATATATTTAATTAATAAGACTAGAAAGCAAATGTTGACATGTAGAATGGTCATCATGGTCTCTTTTATATAATTAAATGAAAGATTTTTTTTTTTAATTCTACATTGCTTTACTTATGAAAATTTTCAAGTTTCATACAATTGATTTCATGATTTCTCTTTTTATGGACATCTGGACAAATAGCTGATAAAATCCTTCCTCTTCTCTCTCATGCATTGTTAAACGTGTTTTACATTGATTTAGAAGACAGGCCATATGGAGGTAAATACAGAGTTCATATTAATAGCTGAAACTAACTTGTCATTGGGGCTTCCCAGGTGGCTCACTGATAAAGAATCCGCCTGCCAATGCAGAATATGAAGAAGATGTGTGTTCGATCTTTGGGTTGGGAAGATCTCTTGGAGGAGGAAATGGCAACCGTGTTCAATGTTCTTGTCTGAAAAATTCCATGGACAGAGGAGCCTGTTAAGCTACAGTCCAAGGGGTCACAAAGAGTCAGACATCACTGAGCACACACACACTTAACTTGTTATTAATTCGTATATCTAAAACCATTCAGCAATAATACCAAGATCATGGATATCTATAGATATGCAAAGTAATTAAGTCATCCTGTATCAATTAGTTACTGGAGAAAAGATAATGGACCACTGATCTCCCAAACTAAATGGTATTCAATAATAACAACTCATGTTAATGAGTCTATAGATCTACTTTAGATTAGCTAATCTAAACAAAGCCCAATTTAGAGACTCTGCTTCTAGCCAAGGACCCTGTCTGACTCTTCACTGCAGGCTAGTATCAGTGTATTGCAACAGTGTTCACTCTGGACCCAGATCAAGGAGCAGTTACCCTACACAGGGAAACCATTTTTCCATGATGGTAGAGGCACAATGGAAACAGCTGCATATAACAAACAAATATCTCATTTGTCGCAGTAAGTCATATGGCTGAGCCCATAGGCAAGCTGGGAAGATAAATAATCAACGCAACTTCTAGCCAAAGCCCAGCTAAACTGAAGTTAAATGTTTTCTTAAGGAGACAGGAGGTGGGAGTGAATGAAGATCAGGAGTAATTTAATCTATCTCAGAATTTATTCTAAATTCTATTCATTGCATTTAAGTATATATTGTCTGAGGACACAATAAATGAAATTATGTTTTTTGAAACATATATATATATATTTAAGTGTATATACATTGAGAGTATTGGAGATGCCTAAATTATAACAATCACACATTGAAAATAAATATGAGTCCTTTAAAAGAAAGACCATGAACTTTGTAATTTTCTATATATATTAGGAGTCTACTTTTCTGGATTTAAATTATTCTCCTTAGTAAATTTAGGCATTTTATTAATAACCATAGGTAAGCACTCAAATATAAAAACATGAAGTTTAGAGTTAATAAAGTGAATGCAAATGTTATTCAAAAATTAATTAGAAGTATATTTTGAAGGCATTTTATGCATTTTATGCTCATATTTATACATGACCATTAATTTTTAAATGTCAAAATTTTACTGAGTCAGTCATTAAAATTATGAACCAAAAACATACATTAATATAATTATCTGTTTTAATCAAGAAGTAAAAATAAATCAGTTTTCTAAAGTATTGGAATGAATTGAATCTACTTTAGTTTTTTATTCAGTAGTAAACAATGATTTATTTTCATACATGATTACAAGAAATAGTTTTCATTTAAAGTAGCTTAACTTAACGCTGGGCTGGAAGAAGCGCAAGCTGGAATCAAGATTGCCGGGAGAGATATCAATAACCTCAGATATGCAGATGACACTACCCTTATGGCAGAAAGTGAAGAGGAACTCAAAAGCCTCTTGATGAAAGTGAAAGAGGAGAATGAAAAGGTTGGCTTGAAGCTCAACATTCAGAAAACAAAGATCATGGCGTCTGGTCCCATCACTTCATGGGAAATAGATGGAAAAACAGTGGAAACAGTGTCAGACTTTATTTTTTTGGGCTCCAAAATCACTGCAGATGCCGATTGCAGCCATGAAATTAAAAGACACTTACTCCTTGGAAGAAAAGTTATGATCAACCTTGACAGTATATTAAAAAGCAGAGACATTACTTTGCCAACCAAGGTCCTTCTAGTCAAGGCAATGGTTTTTCCCGTGGTAATGTATGGATGTGAGAGTTGGACTGTGAAGAAAGCTGATCGCCGAAGAATCGATGCTTTTGAACTGTGGTGTTGGAGAAGACTCTTGAGAGTCCCTTATACTGCAAGGAGATTCAACCAGTCCATTCTAAAGGAGATCAATCCTGGATGTTCATTGGAGGGACTGATGCTAAAGCTGAAACTGCAATACTTTGGCCACCTCATGCGACGAGTTGACTCACTGGAAAAGACTCTGATGCTGGGAAAGGTTGGGGGCGGGAGGAGAAGGGGATGACGAAGAATGAGATGGCTGGATGGCATCACAGACTCTGTGGACATGAGTTTGACTGTACTCCGGGAGTTGGTGATGGACAGGGAGGCCTGGCGTGCTGTGATTTATGGGATCGCGGAGAGTCGGACACGACTGAGCGACTGAACTGAACTGAACTGAACTGACATGTGCTGTGTTGTGCTTAGTTGCTCAGTCGTCTGACTCTGTGACCGCATGGACTGTAACCCACCAGGCTCCTCCGTCCATGGGGATTCTCCAGGCAAGAATACTGGAGTGGTTTGCCATGCCCTTCTCCAGGGGATCTTCCCAACCTAGGGATCAAACCCAGGTCTCTTGCATTTCAGGCACATTCTTTACCACCTGAGCCACCAGGAAAGCCCAAGAATACTGGAGTGGGTAGCCTATCCCATCTCCAAGGGATATTCCCAACCCAGGAATCAAATCGGGGAATCCTGCATTTCAGGTGGATTCTTTACCAGCTGATCTACCAGGGAAGCCCAGCTTAACTGGCATAGTTAGTTTAAAAAAAATATGAATTCTTAAATTTAATTACATCTAAGACTCTTGAGAGTCACTTGGACTGCAAGGAGATACAACCAGTTCATTCTAAAGGAGATCAATCTTGGGTGTTCTTTGGAGGGACTGATGCTAAAGCTGAAACTCCAATACTTTGGCCACCTCATGCGAAGAGTTGACTCACTGGAAAAATCTGATGTTACGAAAGATTGGGGGTGGGAGGAGAAGGGGACGACAGTGAGATGGCTGGATGGCATCACCGACTCGATGGACATGAGTTTGAGTGAACTCCGGGAGTTGGTGATGGACAGGGAGGCCTGGTGTGTTGTGATTCATGGGGTCACAAAGAGTCGGACACGACTGAGAGACTGAACTGAAGGACTAAATTGAGGTATTTTAAAGAAACAATGTGAAAAGAAAGCAATCTGATATCTAGCACAATGATAGTGAATATGGGAGTACTAGGTACACAGAATATCACTTCTGTTGTAACACATATTGACTTGTAACTGGACAAAAGTCTTAGGCTTTCATATTGTTAATAACAAATCATGTCATTTTAAAATGTAATGTCATTATTTCAAAGCCTCCAGCCACTTCAATTAAAAAAAAATTCAATCTGCTAATAATCCAGATGTTTCCTTTTAATTACACCAAGCATCTGGATATTTTGGAACATCTGTTTGGCCCTGTTTTACAACATACAATTTTAACTTTTTGATTTAACCATAGCATTTGTTTATTAAGAAACAAGTGGTGTACATACACATACCCATATTCATATCTTAATGTAAAAATTATCTCTAAAAGCAAACAAACAAATGTATGTAACAGGCTTTTTAAAAACCACATTTAATGACAATTTTATTATGAGCTTAATAAAATGTGCATACATATTTGTTTCTATCTATGCAACATGTACACATAGGTATGTGATTTATGTGTAATCATATATATAAGGAAAATTAGGCTGTTTAAGCTGACTAAAAGAATGGTGTCCTGTGGTTAGCAAAAAATAAATCTATGCATTTGTTAGAAAGAAAATCAATTTTCCTTTAGATGCCAAAATCATGTTGTTTCCAAGAAAATATAAAAGTTCTATTGTAATTTAAACTCTAAAAATTTTAAAACCTGACACAAAATCTCTATTGCTTTCTAGAGAATACATAGAAACACAAGTCCCTAGTCTAAGGATGTCTGTTTAACTTGTATAAACAAATCTGAGTATAAGTTGTTAACCTAAAAATTGTTAGTGATCACAAATATGCTCTTCCTTTTAAAAAGTTTTAGAATAAAGCTGTAATAATTATAAAATGATGAAATTTATTTAATTATATAACTTTAAATTTCCTTAAATAAGCTCAAATATTATAATAATTAATTTTAAAACCTCTTTTGAGGTTTACCTATAAAGTATAGGTTGCCAGGGATACTTAGAAATGTATAGCATTCACTTTGTAAACAACACAAAATAATTCAATGTTTTTATGAATACTTGAACTTTTACGTGTGTAATTATGCCGTAATTTGTTGTGGTGGTTCAGTCCCTAAGTCGTTTCTGACTCTGTAACCCCTTGCACTCAGCACACCAGGCTTCCCCATCCTTCACTAACTATCTCCTGGAGTTTGCTCAAATTCATGTACATTGTCAGTGATGCTTTCTAACCATCTCATCCTCTGCTGCCTTCTTCTTTTGTCTTCAGTCTTCCCTGACATCATGATCTTTTTCAATGAGTTGTCTCTTCCCATCTGGTGTACAAAGCATTGTGGCTTCCAATGAATATTCAGGACTGATTGCCTTTAGGATTGACTGGTTTGATATTCTTGCTGTTCAAGGGACTCTCAAGAGTCTTCTCCAGCACCACAGTTCAAAAGTGCCAATACTTCAGTGCTCAGACTTCTTTATGATCTAACTCTCACATCTGTACATGACTATTGAAAAAGACAAAGCTTTGACTATATGAACCTTCGTTGACAAAGTGACATCTCTGATTCTTAATACACTGTCTAGGTTTGTCATAGCTTTTCTTCCAAGGAGCAACTGCCTTTTAATTTTGTGGCCGCAGTCACCATCTGCAGTGATTTTGGAGCCCAAGAAAATAAAGTTTGTCACTGTTCCACTTTTCCCCCTTCTCTTTGCCATGAAGTGATGGGACCAGATGCCATAATTTTAGTTTTTTGTAGGTTGAGTTTATAATAGCAGGATATAATATATACATATTTCAATTATAGTTATTTAAACGTATAGAACAGTCTTTGGGACTCTATGGGAGAGGGTGAGGGTGGGATGATTTGGGAGAATGGCATTGAAACACGTATGTTGTCATATGTGAAACGAATCACTAGTTCAGGGTCAATGCATGTTATAGGATGCTCGGGGCTGGCATGTGGGGATGACCCAGAGGGAGGATAAAGGGAGGAGGGAGGTGGGAGGGGGGTTCAGGAGGGGGAACTTATGTAAACCCGGGGCAAATTCATATCAATGTATGGCAAAACCAACCAATATAATATTGTAAAATAATTTGCCTCCAATAAAAAATAAATTAATTACATATAAAAATTAATAAAAATAAAATAAAATTGGACCAGGCCTTGCAAGTAAAATAAAATAAAATAAAATAAAATAAACATATCATTTCATATCTGGAGAAAAATCCTGGCTAGTGTTTTGAATATTCATATTTAAAATTATTAACTGAAGAAATGTGTAAATCAACTTTCTGATTATGAATACTGTGTATTTTCTCTTCAAACACATCTAGTTAACATCAACTATTGTAGATTTTTTGAAAATAAGCTTACTTATTCCATAAAAATATGAAATCATTTAAAATCAGACCATCTTGCTCACTGGTGTTTTGTATCATACTATCGGAGAAGGCAATGGCATCCCACTTCAGTACTCTTGCCTGGAAAATCCCATGGATGGAGGAGCCTGGTAGGCTGTAGTCCACGGGGTCGCGAAGAGTCGGACATGACTGAGCGCCTTCACTTTCACTTTTCTCTTTCATGCATTGGAGAAGGAAATGGCCACCCACCCCAGTGTTCTTGCCTGGAGAATCCCAGGGACAGGGGAGCCTGGTGATCTTCTGTCTATGGGGTCGCACAGAGTTGGACACAACTGAAGGGACTTAGCAGCAGCATCCTTTAAAAATTTACAAACACATTTTGCAAATAAAATGTGCATATTATTTTTCAAAAAGAGTAAACTTTTCTTTCCAAATCAAACAAACAAAATAAATAAGGGTCACTAAATGACATAAAATGATGAAGAGTGACAAGTCAAAATTATCTTAAATTGAAAATGTCTAAAGCTAATATTAATTCAACAATTACTTATTGATGTTTTTAAACACAGTGGCTCAGATGATAAAGAGTCTACCTGCAATGGTCAGATCCAGGTTCAATCCCTGTCTCATGGAGAAGGGAATAGCTAACCACCCCAGTATTCTTGCCTGGGGTATTCCATGGACAGAAGAGCCTGACAGGCTAGAGTCTATGGGGTTTCAGAATCGGACATGACTGAGAGACTAACATAAACTTTTTAAAATATCAAGTTAAATACAAGTTTTGAATCTCTTTAGATAATAAGTAAAATTTTCTTAAGGAATATAATACTGGCAGAATTAATTCAACAATTTTATGTAGAAATATTCACAGAATACAGTGTGGCATATAGTAAGGGTGGAGATATCTTACATGAATGCTAGAAACTTCTTTTTAACAAAAACATTGGTCCTTAGTTATTTTGTGTACTAAAATACAGATATATCCACTCAATACATAAATTAGTTTCATTCCCAAATATAGCAGAATCGCACTGCTTTCTGAATGCCTTGGTTTGAGCCGAAATAAAAATATTTCTAGTAAAATTGCTTAAGAGCAAGTTTAATTCTGCAGCTTTAAAGTGAATCAATCACCGAATGCAGGAAAATATCCATGACAGTTCAGAAATACATTGAGTGCTATATTGAGAGAACTTTAAAATAACAAAGAAGGATGGCTTTTATGATAAAGGGAAGCATAAATACTTCTGATAAAACATATCTGTATTCAGAAGTTAAACATAAACAATATCAACAAAATCTGACAAAATTACAGAAAAAGGATTCATCACAGGGATGCAGACATTTGGAAATGAATTACTATAAGAAGCAATGACTTTTAAAGCAGTCATTGTGTATAAAGTGGTTAAAAACTTGGGCCCTACTCAGGTGGGCTAGGTTGAGTCAGCTCTACAATTTCAGAGTATTGTGACCTCAGACAATTTACTTAATCTCCTGGCACCATCTATGAAATAAATACACACATCATATGGTTTAGTTCAGTTCAGTCGCTCAGTCATGTCCGACTCTTTGCGACCCCATGAATCACAGCACGCCAGGCCTCCTTGTCCATCACCAACTCCCAGAGTTCACTCAAACTCATGTCCATCGAGTCGGTGATGCCATCCAACCATCTTGCCCTCTGTCGTCCCCTTCTCCTCCCACCCCCAATCCCTCCCAGCATCAGAGTCTTTTCCAGGGAGTCAACTCGACGCATGAGGTGGCCAAAGTATTGGAGTTTCAGCTTTAGCATCAGTCCTTTCAATGAACATCCAGGATTGATCTCCTTTAGAATGGACTGGTTGGATCTCCTTGCAGTCCAAGGGACTCTCAAGAGTCTTCTCCAGCACCACAGTTCAAAAGCATCAATTCTTCAGCCATCAGCTTTCTTCACAGTCCAACTCTCACATCCATACATGACCACGGGAAAAACCATAGCCTTGGCTAGACCAATCATATGATTGCATAGATTAAATGAGCCCTTGTTCAGCATAGTGTCTGTCAAATGATAATTTCTAAATAAACATTCAGTTCAGTTCAGTTCAGTTCAGTCGCTCAGTTGTGTCCGACTCTCCGCGACCCCATGAATCACAGCACGCCAGGCCTCCCTGTCCATCACCAACTCACGGAGTTCACTCAAACTCATGTCCATCGAGTCGGTGATGCCATCCAGCTATCTCATTCTGTCGTCCCCATCTCCTCCCACCACCAATCCTTCCCAGCATCAGTCTTTTCCAGTGAGTCAACTAGTCGCATGAGGTGGCCAAAGTATTGAAGTTTCAGCTTTTATCTTGGTGATTCCAGTATACTTTTCTTTCTATCAACTCCATGACAAGGGCATTTTTTCCCTTTTCAAATGAACACTAAAGCAATAAAAGATTCCAGAATCTGCAAGCTCAGGTTCTGGTAAACTTTGCTATGCCAGAGCTGGAGAGTAACCAGAACCAGCAAACAGGGGAATAAAAAAGCCCTTTGCTTAGTTGATCAGTCGTGTCTGACTCTTTGTGACCACATGGACTGCAGCCCACCAGGCTTCTCTGTCTATGAGGATTCTCCAGGCAAGAATACTGGAGTGGGTTGCCACACCATCCTCCAGGGGATCTTCCCAACCCAGGTATCGAACCCAGGTCTTCCACATTGCAGGCAGACTCTTTACCAACTGAGCCACCAGGGAAGCCCAAAGAAGCCCTAGGTAAGTTCATTTGTGTCATTTCTTTTTAGATTCCTGATATAAGGATATCATACGACATTTTGCTCTGTCTGACTTCACTCAGTATGACAATCTCTAGGGAGTCTGAGACCAGCATGTTTACACTGATATATTTAAAATGGATAACTAACTGTATAGTGCAGAGAACACTACTCAATGTTATGTAGTGACCTGGATGGGAAGGGAGTTTGGAGGAGAACAGATACATGTATAGGGGCAAAGAGTTCTGCCTTTCATTAATGTGTGACTCTTTCTTTAACAATTTTTCCCCCCTACTCATTTGAAAGATGCACTCATAGCACAGTAGCTGAAACTGTGTTTCAGTGGCCTTCACTAGGAAAATAGGTTGGGGGTTATTTTGCCTACCTGAAAGTTTGTTATAAAATTTAAATTAGTTTAATGTATATAAAGTAAACTTTGAAAATAGTAAAAACAGTCACTATTTTCTTTCCTCATTTCATATTTTGATTTTTTTAATGTAATATAAATTGATTCTTTAATTAGAAAATTGAAAAATTATCTTACATATAATATAAATGATGTATTTATATAATAAAAACCTTTAGATGTGTACCCAACAGACTAAAAAGGTCAGCTTTTAATTTCCAGTCTTGACAAAATGCAGTATGTCACTTAAGTGGAATGATGATTTTCTAAGTGACAACTATTTTCACAAAGGAAATTCTCTATGTGTCTATACCTATGTCTACATCAATCTCTGTATATTTATATATCTGAATGTAGATAGTAGATTATCTATATTTATCTATAGGCTGTTCTCTATATATACTGATATAGAGATATGCATGGATAGATGTGGTATATCCTAAGTATTATAAGCTTTGATGGTGTGAGATGTATGGAACTATATTTTTTCAGTGTATGATTTTACAAATATTTATATCAATAGTCAGTAATATTTGTACATAGTTTATCCTGACCAAATTCGTATAGATATAGTAGTAATAACTATCCTATTTTTTTAAGTTTCTAAGTTTACCTTGGTAGTAATTTTTATACTTAGAAAACTGCTGCTGCTGCTGCTAAGTCGCTTCGGTCATGTCCAACTTTGTGTGACCCTATAGACGGCAGCCCACCAGGATCCTCTGTCCCTGGGATTCTCCAGGCAAGAACACTGGAGTGGGTTGCCATTTCCTTCTCCAGCTTAGAAAATTAAACTGTCTTAATGGCTTGCTGAAGTCTTCTTTAACATTATAAGAGAAACGTGTTGAAGAGTACCCTAGAGGCCCAGTGATTAACTCTCAACTATCTTCAGAAAAGTCAGTTCATTTAGAATTCTACCTCCCTCAATTTTCTTAGTCTGTTCAAACCCATACATTCTAAATAATGACAATTCATGTTCACAATAATAACTCAGGTACTGTAAGAAACTACATCAGTGTAGTTTCTGACTCTTCAAAAGGATAATGATATGTTTAGCACTGGGCTAATTCTATTAGGCTCCAAGACTTTTAAAATAGCTAATCATCATATTCTCTAGAAAATATAATAATTAACCGAGATTTCTCATACCCCCTATAGCATTCTAGGTAATTAAATTTACTGTATGGAGAATTAATTTGAATTCTGTGGATAATAGAACCCAATACTGGTTTATTTTAAAAATGCCCTGGGCAAGTTTACTTAACTTTTGCTATTTTTTTTTTTTCATTTTCATAGTTGTAGTATTAAAATGCAACTTGCTGAGTTAAGGTCCCTGACATGAAAAGGGAATGAATAAATGAGTGTAGTTGTTATAGTTGTTGCTATCCCTGCAATTCTATTAATATTATATAAGTTAATTCCTTGACCTTCACTGATAGAGCTGATGAAAGCGGTGTAGTCTAGTGCAACAAACATCAGACTGTTTTACAGCTGGTCTATGTTCAAAGTCTGGATCTCACATTTATTAGTTGACTTCCTGAAATTCAATTTTTTTCATATCTAATATAGGATTATAGAAATGCTATGCTCTATAAATATATTCACATATGACAGGAGTTGAGGATTTATAACAGCTCATATAGTTATTATTTTAGGTAAAAACTCAATGCAAACTAGGCTTAAGTAATTGACCAGTTTTTTGAATGTTTATATAATAAGCAGGCAACTGTAAAGTTTAAGATTCAAAAGGTATGCAAATACTAATAGCCTTAAGAATGCACTCAAAAGTTTATGGAACTAAAATGATGAAGTATGCTTGAAAAGAAAGAAAGGATCTCTACTACTTCTGTACAGACAATTCTATATCTATAATGAGAATCAGAAAGCATTATTTTTGTTTTGAGGGGAATAAAACAAGGTTATTATCTGTTGAAATGCCATTTCTGCTCATTATATTTTAAACAATGTAATCACTTTGTGAAAAGTTGCTTATGTGCTTGACAATTAATACACTTACAGTTTTGATGAAGATAGTCATAAACTAGTCTGCAATTACAACAATTGTTTGATTTTAAGAAAACAAAATGACTTCATTTTGTGATGAGTGTCAAGGAAGCACAATATGATAGCTTGCTATGTTAAATATACAATATGCAAAATATTTTTGTTTTGAATACTGTTGACTTGTGTAAAAATAATAAATTTTCCAAATGCAAATGTTCCCACAATTATACAATTTTCAATGCAGGGTAGTGAATCAAGGCGTATGTTAAAAATAGTCAAATTATTTTCACCGGACTGATGCTGAAGCTGAAACTCCAATACTTTGGCCACCTCATGCGACGAGTTGATTCACTGGAAAAGTCTCTGATGCTGGGAAGGGTTGGGGGCGGGAGGAGAAGGGGACGACGGAGAATGAGATGGCTGGATGGCATCACCGACTCTGTGGACATGAGTTTGAGTGAACTCCGGGAGTTGGTGATGGACAGGGAGGCCTGGCGTGCCGTGATTCATGGGGTCGCGGAGAGTCGGACACGACTGAGCGACTGACCTGAACCTGAACTGAACAGATATACCTACTCAGTTTTGAGATGGACTATTATAATAAACAGAATACTTATGGATTTTTAAATTATTTATTTACAATTTAGTTACAGAAAATGTAAGAGTAAAGATTCAATAATAGATGCTTTTCTTCTAATAATAGATAAAAATGTCACTAAAATTCACGCAATTATCATTCTATATATTTTCTAGAAAAATAGCTGTGTCCTTTAGATACGCTTTGGGATCAACAGATGACATGTTTCATAGTTCTATGTATAGTGATTTATCCATTGCAAAACAAATGAGTCAAGTCCAAATTTCTGAAGAAGGAAATAATATAGGAATATAATTGTTCTCTAAGCTCAAAATAAATATTTCAGTGTAAATTACACAATGGTCAAATGATGGAAGAACATTAAGTTGATTTGAAATTGTAACAAATCTAGAAATCAAAGACAATAGGGGTGTGTGTGTCTGTGTGTGTGTTCAGTCACTCAGTTATGTCCAACTGTTTGCAATGCTTTGAAAAACAGCCTTCCAGGCTCCTCTGTCCACGGGATTTTCCTGGCAAGAATACTGGAGTGGGTTGCCATTTCTTTCTCCAAGAGGTCATACAGACCCAGGGATTAAGCCTGCTTCTCTCACATTACCTGCATTGCAGATGGGTTCTTTACTGCTGAGCTACTGGGTTAAGCCATAGCATACTATATTTAGGATAAACACTAGCATTATAATATATTGTAGGTTGATGAAAGGGGAAAAGTCACGCTAATCTTCAAAGTCATGCTATTGAAATAAAGATTGCACTGCAAAGGAATCAAGACCAACACATAGTTAATATTTATTATATAATACAAGTGTAAAGGAAATAGCTAAATACAGGTTAAGTGTGTCATAATAAAGAATCTAAGCCTTACCTTTCATTTATTTTTCTTTCTTATTGAATTTCTCTGTTTCTCCATCTACATTCTCTTTTTTGAGAAGAGGCATTAGCTACAAACACTGTAGCAAGAATCAATCAAACAGCAATAGAATAGAATTCTGAATATTTATACCAGTTATATATCTGAATAACTTGGGCATTTTTTGTTTGTTTGTATTTTGCTTTGTTCATTTGTAAATAATGGATAGCCTCATTACCAGATGTCTCCAAAGCATTGGTTCCCTAAAAGTGACTATTTAGTTTAACTTAGGAACTATATAAAAATATATTGCTAAATATTAATATATACTTATATTGATTACAAAATTAATATCAATAATAATATACTGAATGTTAACAAACTGAGCAAACAACTTTGGAGAATGGAGTTGCAAGGCATAATACATTAAGGAAGTTTCTCCAGGGAACCAGAACTCACTAATAAAATAGATTTAGAACAGCAGACTATAGAATTTTCCCTTGTGATATCACTGTCAGAAAAGCTTCAAGAAAGACTTTATAATCAGGCTGATGACTTATAAATTAGAATGGAAGGATGGAAATCAAGGATTGCAAGAAAATTAACTTAGTGTAGATAGTTTCTGTTAAGTTGGTATGTGCTCTGTTCACAAAAGAAAGTGGAGCTTCTAGGTGGTGATCAGGTTATGATGTCAAATCTCTCATGAATGGGTTTAGTGTCTTTGTAAGAGAGGCCCCAGAGAGATCCTTCATTCCTCCATGTGAGGATAGAGTAAGAAGGTACCCTTTATTAACCAGTAACTAATCCTTCATCAGACACTTTGATCTTGGACTTACCAGCCTCAGAACAGTGAGAAATCACTGTGTTTATAAGTCATCCAGTATATAGTATTTTGTTATAGCAGCCTAAATATACTACCACAATCTCTAAATTTGATTTCAGTTACTCCAAATGGATTATTTGTTGTTGTTTAGTTGCTAGGGCATATCTGACTCTTTTGAGACCCCATGGACTGTGGCCTGCCAATCTCTGTCCATGGAATCTCCAGGCAAAAATACTGGCGTGAGAAGCCATTTCCTTCTCCAAGTGATCTTTCTGACTCAGGGATCAAACCCACATCTCCTACCTGGCAGGTGGATTCTTTACTACTGAGCTACCAGGGATGCCCAAACAGATGATTCTAGTCACTGAAAAAAATTGGTTGGAATCATTTCAAAGAAGAAACTACTAAGCCTTTGCTTTTTAAAATTTAATCACACACATTCATTTCTAATCTAGTCTCTTCCACAGTATATATTTATATTATCCTGTGATGTAAAGTCTGATTAGAAAATGTGGTTCTAGATTGAAATAAATAAGTAAATGCCGATTCTTGCTACTTAGTTTGTAGCTAAATACCCTCATCAATCCTGTTGAACATTTAAAGTTTGAAGAATTAGGTCAAAAAGAACACATCCTTGCAATATAAATTCCTTCTGCTAAATCTGAAGATGCTACACTACTAATTTTGAGTGTCTTAACAAGATATACCTTAAAAAAAAAAACCCAACAACTCCACTTGTGCAGCTTTTAAGATGCTATGGCTGATACTGAATGAAACCACACACACAAAATAAAAATAAATGGAGAAGGTAGCTCATTTAGCTTACATCATTTAATATATTAATAAAAGTGGCTTCAATCTCTAGCTCTCATTTGTGTCAAGATTTCGTCTATAATTCTAGGCTGTCAATATAAAGTAAAAGATTTTTGCCCTCTTTTTAAAATAAATGATAGAGTAACAAGCTTTGAAAACAAATCACATGCGAGACATTTATCACTGAAGAGATCTAGCCTCTTGATCAAATTGCCACTTTCCTTAATCATATATGCTTCACGTTTATCTTTTATGAGAAACTGAGCCTGCTTTACTGTTTTTATTCACCTAACTTCACCACTTCCACTGTATAATCATAAGGGATTTGATTTAGGTTATATCTGGATAATCTAGTGGTTTTCCCTACTTTCTTCAATTTAAGTCTGAATTTGGCAATAAGGAGTTCATGATCTGAGCCAAAGTCAGCTTCTGGTCTTGTATCTGCTGACTATATAGAGCTTCTCCATCTTTGGCTGCAAAGAATATAATCAGTCTGATTTCGGTTTGACCATCTGGTGATGTCCATGTGCAGAGGCTTCTCTTGTGTTCCTGGAAGAGGGTGTTTGCTATGACCAGTGTGTTCTCTTGGCACAATTCTATTAGCCTTTGCCCTGCTTCATCTTGTACTCAGAGGCCAAATTTGTCTGTTACTCCTGGTATCTCTTGACTTCCTAATTTTGCATTCCAGTCCCCTATAATGAAAAGGACATCTTTTGGGGTTATTAGTTCTAGAAAGTCCTGTGAAAGTGAAAGTGAAGTTGCTCAGTCATGTCCGACTCTTTGCGACCCCATGGCCTGTAGCCTACCAGGCTTCTCAGTCCATGGGATTTTCCAGGCAAGAATACTGGAGTGGGTTACCATTTCCTTCTCCAGAAGATCGTCCCAACCCAGGGATCGAACCCAGGTCTCCCACATTGTAGGCAGACGCTTTACCATCTGAGCCACCAGGGAAGTCAGAAAGTCTTATAAGTCTTCATAAAGCTGTTTAACTTCAACTTCTTCAGCATTACTGGTAGGGGCATAGATTTGTATTTCTGTGATATTGAATGGTTTGCTTTGGAAACAAACAGAGATTATTCTGTCCTTTATGAAATTGCATCCAAGTACTGCATTTCAGACTCTTGTTGACTATGAGGGCTACTCCATTTCTTCTAAGGGATTCTTGCCCACAGTAGTAGATATAATGGTCATCTGAGTTAAATTCGCCCATTCCAGTCCATTTTAGTTCGCTGATTCCTAAAATGCCGATGTTCACTCTTGTCATCTCCTGTGTAACCACTTCCAATTTACCTTGATTCGTGGACCTAACATTCCAGGTTCCTATGCCGTATTGTTCTTTACAGCATCGGACTTTATTTCCATCACCAGTCACATTCACAACTGAGTGTTGTTTTTGCTTTGACTCCATCTCTTCATTCTTTCTGAAGTTATTTCTTCACTCTTCTCCAGTAGCATATTGGGTACCTACCGACCTGGGGAGTTCATCTTTCAGTGTCCTATCTTTTTGCCCTTTCATACTGTTCATGAAGTTCTCAATGAAAGAATACTGAAGTAGTTTTCATTCCCTTCTCCAGTGGACCACGTTTTATCAAAACTCTCCATCATGACTCATCGATCTTGGGTGGTCCTACATGGCATGACTCATAGTTTAATTGAGTTTGACAAGGCTGTAGTCCATGTGATCAGTTTGATTAATTTTCTGTGACTGTTGTTTTCATACTGTCTCCCCTCTGATGGATAAGGATAAGAGGCTTATGAAAGCTTCCTGATGGGAGAGACTGACTGTGGGGGAAACTGGGTCTTGTTCTGGCAGGACCATGCTGAGTAAATCTTTAATCCAGTTTTCTGTTGATGGGCGGAGCTGTGTTCCCTCCCTGTTTTTGACCTGAGGCCAAACTTTGATGGAGGTAATGAAGATAATGGTGATCTTCTTCAAAAGGTCCCATGAAGGTACTTCAATCATGCCCCAACCCTGCAGTAGGCCACCACAGACCCATACCTCTGCTAGACACTTACAGACACCCATGGTTAAGTCTGCATTAGTCTCTTGTAAGTTCACTGCTCCTTTCTCTTGAGTCCTGGTGTGCACAAGGTTTTGTTTGTGCCCTCCAAGAGTCTGTGTCCCCCGTCCTGTATAAGTTCTGGAGGCTCTATTGTGGAGTTAATGGCGACCTTCTCCAAGAGGGCTTAGGCCATACCGAGGTCTGCTGCAACCAGAGCTCCTGCCCCTGTGGCAGGACACTGCTGACCCTTACCTCCACAGGAGACACTCAAACACTAAAGGTAGGTCTGGTTCAGTCTCTGTGGGGTCTCCTGGTACTGACAAGGTTTTGTTTGAGCCCTCTGAGCATCTCTAGTGGGTATGGGATTAGATTCTAAACAGAACCTCACCCCTCCTACCGTCTTGCTGGGGCTTCTCCTTTGCCCATGGAAGTGCAGTATCTTTTTCTGGTGGGATCAAAAATTCTCCTATCGACAGCTGTTCAGCAGTGAGTTGTAATTTTGGAGTTTTCTCAGGAGAAGATTAGTGCACATCCTTCTACACAGTGGAAGTGACAAATAGATTCAAGGGATTATATCAGGAGTGCCTGAAAAACTATGGACAGAGGTTTGTAACACTGCACAGGAGGCAGGGATTGAGATCATCCCCAAGAGAAATAAATGCAAAAAGGAAAAATGGTTGTCTGAAGAAAGTTTACAAATAGCTGATGAAAGAAGAGAAGCTAAAGGCAAAGGAGAAAAGGAAAGATATATCCATTTGAATGCAGAGTTCCAAAGAATAGCAAGGAGAGACAAGAAAGCCTTTCTAAGTGATCAATGCAAAGAAATAGAGAAAAACAATAGAATGGGAAAGGCTAGAGATCTCTTCAGAAAATTAGAGATAACAAGGGAAAATTTCGTGCAAATGTGGGCACAATAAAGGACAGAAATGGTGTGGACCTAACAGAAGCAGAAGCTATTAAGAAGAGGTGGCAAGAATACACAGAAGAATTGTACAAAAAAGATCTTCAGGACCTAGATAATCACAATGGTGTTATCACTCACCTAGAGCCAGACATCCTGGAATACAAAGTCAAGTGGGCCTTAGAAAGCATCACTATAAACAAAGCTAGTGAAAGTGATGGAACTCCAGTTGAGATATTTCAAATTCTAAAAGATAATGCTGTGAAAGTGCTGCACTCAACACATGGAACAACAAACTGTTTCCAAATTGGGAAAGGTGTATGTCAAGGCTGTACATTGTCAGCAGCTTATCTAACTTATATGCACAGTACATTATGCAAAATGCCAGACTGGATGAGGAACAAATTGGAATCAAGATTGTGAGGGGAAAAATCAATAACCTCGGATATGCAGATGATACCATCCTCATGGCAGAAAACAAAGAACTAAAGAGCCTCTTGATGAAAGTCCATCTGAAAGGAAATCAGTCCTGAATATTTATTGGAAGGACTGATGCTGAACCTGAAATTCCAATACTTTGGCCACCTGATGTGAAGAACTGACTCATTGGAAAAGACCCTGATGCTGGCAAAGATTGAAGGCAGGAGGAGAAGGGGACAACAGAGGATGAGATGGTTGGATGGCATCACCGACTCAGTGTACATGAGTTTGAGTAAATTCCAGGAGTTGGCAATGGACAAGGAGACCTGGTGGGATGCAGTCCATGGGTCACAAAGAGTCAGACATGACTGAGAGACCTAACTGAACTGAACTGATGAAATTGAAACAAAGAGTGAAAAAGTTGGCTTAAAACTCAACATTCAGAAAACTAAGATCTTGGCATCTGGTCCCATCACTTCATGGTAAGTAGATGGGGAAACAATGGAAACAATGACAGACTATTTTTGGGGCTCCAAAATCACTGCAGATGGTGACTGCAGTCATGAAATTAAAAGATGCTTGCATCTTGTAAGAAAAGCTATGACAAATCTAGACAGTATATTAAAAAGCAGAGGCATTACATTGCCAACAAAAGTCCATCTAGTCAAAGGTATGGTTTTTCTGGTAGTCATGTAGGGATGTGAGAGTTGGATCATAAATGTTTTTGAACTGTGGTGTTGGAGAAGACTCTTGAGAGTCTCTTGGACTGCAAGGAGATTCAACCAGTTCATCCTAAAGTAAATCAGTCCTGAATATTTATTGGAAGGACTGATGCTGAAGCTGAAACTCCAATACTTTGGCACCTGATGGGAAGAACTGACTCATTTGAAAAGACCCTGATGCTGGGAAAGCTTGAATGTGGGAGGAGAAGGGGATGACAGAGTATGAGATGGTTGGATGGCAGCACCGACTCAATGGACATGAGTTTGAGTAATGCCCAAGAGTTGGTGATGGACAGGGAAGTCTGCCGTGCTACAGTCAATGGGGTCGCAAAGAGTCAAACATGACTGCATGACTGAACCGAACTTAACTGAACTTCATCACACACTCTCAAAAGTAAATGTATTAGGGGGAAAAAATGTAGGTATTAGATGGCAATAAGAAAATAAAGATAAATATATACTATAAAACTTGCCAAAATTACCCTGATTTTGTCTACAGTGAAAATTAAACAAAAATCTTTTAGCCCTATCTTTCCCTGTAAATGGAATATTTATGCTATACAAAATATGTAAGTATTTAGGTTCTATTTATCAGGACAATCTTTTGCAAATTTCAGTGAATCTTAACATTTCTTTACATAGTACACTGATTAGATTGCAGTTTTGCTGACTTCTGTTGCTCTGCATTATCAAGAATAATTAGCTAATGTTGTGTATATATCCTAAATACCATTTAACTATATCAGTAAACATATATTGCAGTTGTTTGAATGAAATTGAGAGCATGGCTTCTTATATGCTTTTATTTACTGTTAAACCTGGAGAAAATATACACATTTAAAATTGAATATTTAATAAGAAAAGACACTGCAAATATAGTTATACATATTTTAGTGGTTTGTATTATATCTGAGGACTTCCCTGATGACAAAGTGGTAAAGAATCTGCCTGCAATGCAGGACAATGGGATTCAATCCCTAGATTGAGAAGATCCATTCCCTGGAGAAGGGAATGACAATCCACTCCAGCATTCTTGCCTGGAAAATTCCATGAATAGAAAAGCCTGGTGAGCTACAGTCCATGGGGTTTTTACACTTAAAGAGTATGTGGAAAATTAAAAATAAAGGAACATAGCAAACTCTTTAATTTCAAATAATTCAATTTGTTCAATGAGAAATCATGTTGGAACATTATGTATCAGGTATCTCTGGATTACAAAACAAATACTTCTGTGCATTGAATGAAATTCAGGTGATCTTATTTGCCTCTGCTGATTCTGGCATGGCTTGGTGAGGGGTCTATGAGATGCTGGACTCACTTGTGTGCTAGTACCTGGGTTTGTTCTCTAAGCTGGTGTTACCTGGTGAAGCTTCATTCGATCAACACTGCTGTTTGTTTTCCTTATTATGCTGATGAAAACAGTCTGCTAATCCAGTCATATCCTTCTAACGGTGATGACAGGAGAACCAGAAACAACAGGAATATGTATGCAATTGTCAAACATCTTCCCTGCTGACAACATAGTGATCAAAGAAGGCAAATGGAATCAAACTGAGACAGTGTTGTGTTCCAGTTAGCACTGCTGTATAAGAAAATAACCCCAATCATAAGGGCTTAGCACAACAAACATTGTATTTATACGTCACAGATTCTGAATAGCTAGAGTATAGGTTAGATTGGCTGGATGATTCTCTTACTTGACATGACGTTGACTTTAGTCACTGAATAGTTCTTAGGTAGTGGATAGGCTGAGCCAGAGGATCCAAGTTGACTGCATTAACCAGTCTTGTATTTGGGTTGAAACACCTGCAATTTTGTTCCCAGCGAGCACTGTTAAGCTTAGTGGGTAAATACAACCATTCATGAATGATGGTTCCAGAATAGTTAGAGTTTACACAGTGATTTCTTCAGAGACAGAATCCAAAGTGAGACAAGTACAAGCTACATGAACTTTTCCTGATTGAGACCCGAAAGTGGTGCAGTGAATATTACTCTGCACTGTATTTATTGCAAGTAAGTCATAAAGCTAAATCTGATTCACTTGGAGCAGAATTAAACTTTATATTTTGTTGGGAAGTGGCAACTCACATTGTGCTAAGACATGGTAGATGGAAGATATTGCAGATGGGCATCTTTGAAAAGTAAAATTTTCCACATACATAGAATAAATGTACATGGTAAAAATCATGGACACAGGAAGAGACAAAGAAATAGAACCACTAAGATAATTCACAAGAAAAATTTAAACTGAAATTTATAAAAATTTAGTAGTTTGTGATTAAGTTATAAATAATATTAATATAATATTCTTATTCTAATCAATATTCACTTTCTATTTTTTGTGCATTGTCTTTTTTGTATTTCAGACCACTTGAGCTAACACATTATTAAATTGCACGTAAAATAAAATGAGAGTATAAGCAATTTAAAGCTTTTAAGATCAATAGTTAATATTGTTTGTTGTTATACAAAGAACATTTAAAATCATCTTGTGTAGTTTCAGTGAGGACATATATACATGTATATATATATATACATATATATATATATGAGGACACATACATACATACATATGCATGTATACATATATATATTTATGTATATATACATACATATGTGTATCTATATATAATGACATATCTAGATATATATATGTATGTGTGTGTGCTAAGTCGCTTCATTCATGTCCAATTCTTTGTGACCCCACAGACCCTAGGCTCTTCTTTCCATGGAATTCTCCAGGTAAGGATGTTAGAGTGGGTTGCCGTACGCACCTCCAGGATATCTTCCCAACACAGGAATGGAACTGTGTCTCCTATATCTTCTGCATTGGCAAGCAGATTCTTAACCACTAGCGCCACCTGGGATACACACAATATAAAATACACACATATGTGTGTGTGTCATGTGTGTGTGTGTGCGTGTGTGTGAAACCTCAAAATTTGCTTTATAGTTTTAGCTATAGGGATACTCTTTGCATCATTTTTGTAATAACAAAATCCAGAAGGACCATAAATTTTCAAAATTAGAAATATAAAAATATTTAGACCTTTCTGAAGTGATAAAACACTACAAAAACATTAAAAGAAGATAAGCATATTTAATTATGAACATGGAAAGACTTTAATAATATTTTAAGTTCACTAATGATGGACATCGGAGAAGGCAATGGCAACCCACTCCAGTACTCTTGCCTGGAAAATCCCATGGACAGAGGAGCCTGGTAGGCTGCAGTCCATGGGGTTGCAAAGAGTCAGACACGACTGAGCGACTTCACTTTCACTTTTCACTTGCATGCATTGGAGAAGGAAGTGGCAACCCACTCCAGTGTTCTTGCCTGGAGAATCCCAGGGACGGGGGAGCCCCATGGGCTTCCGTCTATGGGGTCGCACAGAGTTGGACACGACTGAAGTGACTTAGCAGCTGCAGCAGCAATGATGGACATGAGTTTGAGTGAACTCCGGGAGTTGGTGATGGACAGGGAGGTCTGGCCTGCTGTGATTCATGGGGTCTCAAAGAGTCAGACACGACTGAGCGACTGAACTGAACTAAACTGAACTGAAATGTGTTTAAGTCAATATGTGCAAATATTATCAAGACTGTGAGCTGTTAAAAAGTGTCCATCATGCCCCAGTTTGTGCACATAATTATACACTCTGAAATCTTCAGTTAATAAGACCATATCACTAATAAAATAGTTTCAGTTAGATGTGCTTTGACTGATGCATAAAAGTCTCCACACACACAGACATACTCCTTCATGTTCTTCTCTCCTTCCAGGAAACTGGAGAGGCAGTGATTTGAGTGACTTTAATATCAACATCATCTAACTTAAACGGTTACATGGGAAAGAAACAAACTTGTTCTTTAAACCATTACATGTTATAGATTCTGTTGTTCCTTTAGCTTATTCTGACTTCACTTTTTCAGTAATGTTGTCTTGTTTCTTGCTGTAAAGTTATAGCAGGATGTAGATATTTTAATGCAGAAATTTCTCTAGAGCCACACTGTATGATTTTCAACCTTGGCTCTGACTCTTTCAAGATATGTAATCTTGGGTGAGTGCTATTCAGTCTCTCTCTGCCTCAGTTTCTTTAATAATGAAATGCGCATAACATAGTACATATTATTAAGAAAAACTTCAGTAACTTGAAGATGAAGCAAAATGATGGCTGAATGACCTTCTGGTGTCACACTGGAGTCTTGTCTATCAAGTAAATCCAAGGATGACTTGATTTTCAAGGAATAGTCTATGTGCTATTTACTCTCTCAATGTACATATTAAAATGAAACTTTCTATTAATTTGAGATTCTAGATTTCTAGTTATATATTAAAAAAAGAACCCTGTGTATTTAGGGTTATTATTGCCTGAGAGATATTAAAGGTATGTATCTAACCTTGTGATTTTATGCCAACAGTCTTTGATGTCTATAAGTACTCAATTTTTCAAGTACTCTTTGAACATTTTTTATTACTATGTTGATGGTTCTTCATTAGTGAATTAATATTTTTTATTTATTTTATTTCTTGGAAATACAGAATATATACAGAGTAGACATATATTAAAGAATGCATTGTACAAGATTGAACCAAATTTAATAATACAGGCATGTCATTGGATGTCCTGACAAAAGCAGAAAGCAGATTTAGTAGCTTGGAGGAATAAAATAGTTAGAAGATGGTTTTCAAATTGAACAGGGGACATCCCTGACAGTCAGGTGGTTAAAACGCCACACTTCCAATGCAGGGGGCACAGGTTTGATCCCTGGTCAGGGAACTAAGATCTCACATGCCATGCATCATGGCCTAAAAATAAAATAAATGCATTTAAAAAAAAAAGAACAGGAGATTTCAATAAGAAGTTAATGGGCACAATATAGTTTTTCTTTCTCCTTTTCAGTTCAGTTCAGTTCAGTTGCTCAGTCGTGTCCAACTCTTTGCGACCCCATGAATCACAGCACGCCAGGCCTCCCTGTCCATCACCAACTCCCGGAGTTCACTCAAACTCATGTCCGTCGTGTCGGTGATGCCATCCAGCCGTCTCATTCTCTGTAATCCCCATCTCCTTTATATCGCCCTAAATTCTCACATAAAATGAGACTAGGCAATCAGAATAGCAAGACCAAACACCCATTCACAACATCTAGATGAAAAAGTATCTTGACCAACTTCAAACATGAAAGAGTAGTAGTAAACCAGTGATAGCCACAATACCCTAATAAAAAGAACTATAACTGTGTGGGACCCATGGAAATCAAAGAACTACAGAACTGTCAAATGCTCCCGACAGGAAAGAGGATGGGTCCACTGGAGGTGAGAAGATGAAATCATGAGAGATGCTACAAGCACTAACATTAGGGGACAAGAAGTGTGAGGAGGTTGCAAGGGATGAAGTAGTATGGGCCCTGTGAACATGCAATATTCATAAAATCTGGCTGGCCTGGAAAAAGATCCCTGTACTGAGTAGAAATTGCTGAAAATAGAATAGAAATTATGCCAGGATGGAAATAGTGGAGGAAGAGAAATATGTGCAGCTAAAAGTGTGAGAAAAGACAGAGATGGCTGATCTAAGATAAAATGCCATATTTTGTAAAAACTTCACAGAAAAAACAGAAGAGGGAGCTCTGGGATTATGAAAGAAAAAAAATTTATTCTGATCACCTCCTACAGGAAAATCATGTGATACAAACTTGGAAAGAGCAGAAAGTACTATGAAATAAGTGAATAATTAATACTGAAAACTTAGATTAAAAATCTAAAGAAATGAACAATAACAAAGAATGAATAGATATATAAAAAACCTGCTCAGACCAATAAACTATAACTAAAAAGGAAATTTAAAAAAGAAGTCTATGAAAAAACAGTAATTAGTATGAGATGACTGAAGAATAAGAAGATCCACAGAGGAGGCAAAACTAAAAATGATTAAAATGTGTTAATAAAATCCTTGACTAAATAAGAGACAGAAATTAAAGCATTAATTGCAACAAGAAAAACAGAAGATGAAGAGGAAAAATGTAAAAATGAAGACAAAAATATATAAAATCCATAGAACAAAAAAATTGTTAAAAGGTACAATTTAATAAATCAATTTTAAAATTTAAAAAATAATCTTATGAAATGAAAAGAGTGGTACAGAACTCTTTCAGAATAAAGACTAGAGACATGGCAACATAATTTAATGTACAATACCGGACTGGATCCTGAAGCAAACAACCAACCTCCCCACAACCAAAAAAAGAGAAAAAAAGGAGAGGGAGAGAGAAAGAAAAAGAAAACAGAGAAAGAGAGAGAGGAACCAAATAGAGATAGATAGAAAGACACACAGAGAGACACACCAAGAGGTTTGATTCTACAAATTGAAAGAACACAGAATGACTCAACTGGGAAAATCAACCAAGAACATCCAACAAATACATATCCCAGATACACTGGACAGCAAAAATCATGGCACACTACTAAATTCTCCAAATTTGGGAAGATTCTCCATTAACTTTAGGGTTTACATAAATGAAAGGCAAAAATAGTTGGAAGCTATTACTTCATAGATATTTGACAAAGAGAAACCCACTAATTTGAAAGACTAAGAATGTGATTAGGGCTTCCCTGGTGGCTCAGAGGTTTAAGCGTCTGCCTCCAATGCGGGAGACCCGGGTTCGATCCCTGGGTCGGGAAGATCCCCTGGAGAAGGAAATGGTAACCCACTCCAGTATTCTTGCCTGGAGAATCCCATGGACGGAGAAGCCTGGTAGGCTACAGTCCACGGGGTCGCAAAGAGTCGGACACGACTGAGCGACTGAACGGAACGGAAGAATGTGATTATCTCTGCAACTCCTTGCTTCAATGCACACTTCAAGATCCAAGATTTGTGCCCCTCAAAAAGCCAACAAACCGAAACAAAAGTTTGATCACTGTTCTTCACATGGGATCTTTCTTTTTCTCCCACATATATATATATATATATATATATATTTCAAAAAATGTATTAAGACTAAGTTGGAAGCCCACGTTTTCTGGTATTAGAGTTGAGGTCATCATTAGTAAAGCTTTATTAATAAGACATAACTATTATTGTGAAATTTTGTGTACTGCTTTGGCTCATTGTAAAGGATATAGGGAATCCCCTGGTAGCTCAGCTGGTAAAAAGTCTGCCTACCATGCAGGAGACCCTGGTTTGATTCCTGAGTTGGGAGGATCCCCTGGAGAAGGGATAGGCTATCCACTCCAGTATTCTTGGGTTTCTCTGGTGGCCCAGACAGTAAAAAATCTGCCTGCAATGCAGGAGACCTGGGTTCTGTCCCTGGGTGGGGAAGATACCCTGGAGAAGGAAATGGGAACTCACTCCAGTGTTCTTACCTGAAGAGTACCCATGGACAGAGGAGCCTAACAGTTATAGTCTATGGGGTTGCAAAGAGTAGGACATGACAGAGTGGCTAAGCATAACACAGCAAAGTATGTGGATATTTTATCTAAAATTAAATTACAAACTCAAAAGCTGAGTATATATTGATAGGACGATTTTGACTGATCAGCTCATTTTTCTGCTACAAATTCAAGCAATTCTACCAACATAAGATACTGAGTTTCTGGTTTTACTTGTTTTAGTTTTGTTTCTTTCTTTCTTTTGACTAGTAGTGATTTCTTCCTGTATGTGTGTATGCGTGTGTGTGTGTGTGTATATATATATATATATAGAGAGAGAGAGAGAGAGATAGACCATCACCCCTTTTATATTTGCCTTTACTTAAAAAAACTCATATTGAAAGTATAAAAATGAACATTGGTTTTATAATTGTCTATATAAATAATTAACCTTTTTATAAATAATATGTTTTACATGTGCTACTATAGCCTCTTGTACCTGTCAATTATGCACACTTATTAAAAAAAAATGCCTGATAGTTGACAGGTTCATTAAATATGTCAGAGGCATGTAAGGATAGACTTTTCACAATATTTTTTAAAAATTAAATAAATGCTAGATTTTAAATATATGACACATAGCCATGAAGTTTCATCATGTTATCCATGTTTTGCTGACAGTCTGCTCTTAAAAAAGTTGATAAAGAAGGAGCAACAGTGAGAATTTAAGAAAACTGCTGTGAGATACTGCATTTAGAGTGTGACCTTTCAGTTTTCACGATGATTACCCTAGATATACACCAGCACAAGCATGAGAGGCCAACATATTGTGCAGTAGATATCAAAAAGGGGCTCAGAATATATACTTAGGTACTATATTATTCAAGAGTGAAGCTTAAAAAGGGAATCAGTAAAAGAATAGAAGAATGCTGACGAGATATCTAAGACAAACAAGGAGATAGTCAACCACTTATGGTAACCTTACTGAGAGATAACACACACACACACATACACACACACACACAAACTAAATAGATTATGTGCTAAAAATAAAATTACAATTTTTAATATTATTTGATAGTTCAAATTTAAATGGAGAAAATATGTTATGTGATAGAAAATAATATACATTATAACTTTTATATATGTGGGAACATAGTATTGTGAGATTATGGAATTTCCTTGTATGTTTAAAAATTAACAGGCATAAAGTATCTTACATAGTATGAGCAAAGGTCGTTACCGTAGAACTGGGTCAAAATTCCCAGAATATAAGAAGGGAATTAACACTTGAAGATTTGGAAAATTTACTTCTCAATAATGGAAAGAAACTTTGTCAGTAAATGTCTTTCTCCACAAATGATAAAATGTAGGTGAAACAAACGGTTGAGGTCAATGATATCTAAAATAAATTATAATTAAAATCTGAGCATTTCTGTCAAAATATTTTGGAACTGGAGCTGTCACATGCTGAAGCTCTCCTGCATGTTTATTTTTCTAAACAACTGAATAGTTTGTTGAAAAATCTAGTTAACGAAGTATCAATGTATTTTAAAAGCTCATATAAGTGAATACCTATCATTTGTGTAAAATTGTAAATATGTAAACATATAAATAATCTTTCTTTACATCTGTGACTGTGAAATAATAAGGCATTGAAAATAATCTCTATGATTCTATAATGATGGGTACTTATCACTGCAGATTTTGGGAGTGTCAATATAGGTTCATCAATTGTAACAAAGGTACCACCGTGGAGAATTATGTTGAAAATAGAGGATACAGGCATGTGTAAGGACAGGGCATGTACAGAAAATATCTGCGCCCTTATCTCAATTTTACTGTGAATTTATGTGTTCTAAAAATATAATTAAAAAAAAGAAACACAAGATGGAGGACGTGATCACCTACATCGTTTACTTTTAAGAAATTAATAAGCTGGTCTATTATAATGTACCCATCATTTAGTTATATGTGAAGAGTTATCATGTGAAATGCATTCCCTTGTTTGTAGATGAGATTAAATATTTCTAGAAACTTTAAATCATGTTTCCATGCTATATTTATTTATGTATTGGATAAGTTAGTGTCTATTTTTTTTCTCTTTTATTTTTTTTTTAATGAAGGCTAATTACTTTACAATATTATATTGGTTGGTTTTGCCATACATTGACATGAATCCGCCCCGGGTGTATATGTGTTCCCCTTCTTGAACCTCCCTCCTACCTCCCTCCCCATTTAAAACATACAAATTATCACCTTCTCAAGGCCACCATAGAGATCAATTTGACAGCAAGGTAAACATCTATGGCTGGAGTGTGTCAGTGGAGGCAGAATTGTATTCACTACTTTGCTAAGGTATTGCTAGTAAACCACAGACTATTTTTGACACTGTTGAATGAAACTTATTTCTCCACATATGGATATATATTATGAATATCTGTATATAAGATACACAAGACTTGGAATAAAGGTGAATATTAAAGTTCAATATAAAAATGTTATGTAAATACCTCTTTCCAATAATAACATGCTTTATTTCCAACTAAATATTTTTTAGTTGGAAAAATATTTTTTCCACTGTTTTTTCTGACTAAAATATTTTGAAAATAAAAATGGCTTTATTTTTTATTCTTATTGTTTCTATTTTTATGCCACTGATTACAAGTTGCAATTTACATATTATCTCCAGTTCTCTTCAACATGAAACAATGATGTTAACATTTGTAGTAAATTATATTTCTCTTTTCCAATTTACTTCAATATTTAACTTTTGTTAAATTTGTTAATTGAACCAATTTTTATTTAGATAGAAAAATTTTATTCTCATAGAGATATTTCTCATGATAAATTAAACACCTTTTATAATATTTTTGCTTCTCCAATATTTCTTCTTATTTCATTATACATATCATTCAAAACATGCATTGATAATTTACTACATATCATGCATTCTTACTCCTGGGGTCCATCATTGAACAAGCAGGCTAGAGACTGTCCTCTTGGGGATATTATATTCCTTCTTTCAGGGTCTACAGTCATTGAATGCCGATTTCATAAGGTGATAGAATTGATATAATTTGTTAAAGATTTTCTAATTTCAAAAAGACAAATTCCTAGAAAAGTACACCTTGCCAAAACTGAACCAGGAAGAAATAGAAAATCTGAACAGACCCATCACAAGCACGGAACTAGAGGCTGTAATCAGGAATCTTCCAGCAAACAAAAGCCCAGGTCCAGACGGCTTCACAGCCGAATTCTACCAAAAATTTAGAGAAGAGCTAACACCTATTCTACTCAAACTCTTCCAGAAAATTGCTGAGGAAGGGAAACTTCCAAACTCATTCTATGAGGCCACCATCACCCTAATCCCAAAACCTGGTAAAGACCCCACAAAAAAAGAAAACTACAAGCCAATATCAGTGATGAACATAGATGCAAAAATCCTTAACAAAATTCTAGCAATCAGAATCCAACAACACATTAAGAAGATCATACATCATGACCAAGTGGGCTTTATCCCAGGAATGCAAGGATTCTTCAATATCCGCAAATCAATCAATGTAATACACCACATTAACAAACTGAAAAATAAAAATCATATGATTATCTCAATAGATGCAGAGAAAGCCTTTGACAAAATTCAACATCCATTTATGATAAAAACCCTCCAGAAAGTGGGAATAGAAGGGACATACCTCAACATAATAAAAGCTATATATGACAAACCCACAGCAAATATTATCCTCAATGGTGAAAAACTGAAAGCATTTCCCCTAAAGTCAGGAACAAGACAAGGGTGCCCACTCTCACCACTACTATTCAACATAGTTCTGGAAGTTTTGGCTACAGCAATCAGAGCAGAAAAAGACATAAAAGGAATCCAAATTGGAAAAGAAGAAGTAAAACTTTCACTGTTCGCTGATGACATGATCCTCTACACAGAAAACCCTAGAGACTCTACCAGAAAACTACTAGAGCTAATCAATGATTACAGTAACGTTGCAGGATATAACATCAACACACAGAAATCCCTTGCATTACTATACACTAATAATGAGAAAATAGAAAGAGAAATTAAGGAAACTATTCCATTCACTGTTGCAACGAAAAGAATTAAATACTTAGGAATATATCTACCTAAGGAAACAAAAGACTTGTACATAGAAAACTATAAAACACTACTGAAAGCAATCAAAGAGGACACTAATAGATGGAGAAATATACCATGCTCATGGATTGGAAGAATAAATAATGTAAAAATGAGTATACTACCCAAAGTAATTTATACATTCAATGCAATCCCTATCAAGCTACCAACGATATTTTTCACAGAACTAGAACAAATAATTTCACAGTTTGTATGGAAATACAAAAAACCTCGAATAGCCAAAGCAATCTTGAGGAAGAAAAATGGAACTGGGGGAATTAACCTGCCAGACTTCAGGCTCTACTACAAAGCCACAGTCACCAAGACAGTATGGTACTGGCATAAAGACAGAAATATAGATCAATGGAACAAAATAGGAAGCCCAGAGATAAATCCACGCACCTATGGACACCTCATCTTTGACAAGGGAGGCAAGAATATAAAATGGAGAAAAGACAGTCTCTTTAACAAGTGGTGCTGGGAAAACTGGTCAGCCACTTGTAAAAGAATGAAACTAGAACACTTCCTAACACCATAAACCAAAATAAACTCAAAATGGATTAGAGAGCTAAATGTAAGACCAGATTCTATAAAACTCCTAGAGGAGAACGTAGGCAAAACACTCTCCGACATAAATCACAGCAGGATCCTCCATGACCCACCTCCCAGAATATTGGAAATAAAAGCAAAAATAAACAAATGGGACCTAATTAAAATCAAAAGCTTCTGCACAGCAAAGGAAACTATAAACAAGGTGAAAAGACAGCCTTCAGAATGGGAGAAAATAATAGCGAATGAAGAAACTGATAAAGGATTAATTTCCAAAATATACAAGCAGCTCCTGCAGCTCAATTCCAGAAAAATAAATGACCCAATCAAAAAATGGGCCAAAGAACTAAACAGACATTTCTCCAAAGCAGACATAAAGATGGCTAACACATGAAAAAATGCTCAACATCCCTCATAATCAGAGAGATGCAAATCAAAACCACAATGAGATACCATTTCACACCTGTCAGAATGGCTGCTATCCAAAAGTCTACATGCAATAAATGCTGGAGAGGATGTGGAGAGAAAGGAACCCTCTTACACTGTTGGTGGGAATGCAAACTAGTACAGCCACTATGGAGAACAGTGTGGAGATTCCTCAAAAAACTGGAAATAGAACTGCCATATGATCTAGCAATCGCACTCCTGGGCATACACACCGAGGAAACCAGAATTGAAAGAGACACATGTACTCCAATGTTCATTGCAGCACTGTTTATAATAGCCAGGACATGGAAGCAACCTAGATGTCCATCTGCAGACGAATGGATAAGAAAGCTTTGGTACATATACACAATGGAGTATTATTCAGCCATTAAAAAGAATACATTTGAATCAGTTCTAATGAGGTGGATGAAACTGGAGCCTATTATACAGAGTGAAGTAAGCCAGAAAGAAAAACACCAATACAGTATACTAACGCATATACATGGAATTTAGAAAGATGCAAATGATAACCTTGTATACGAGACAGCAATAGAGACACAGATGTATAGATCAGTCTTTGGGACTCTGTGGGAGAGGGTAAGGGTGGGATGATTTGGGAGAATGGCATTGAAACATGTATGTTGTCATATGTGAAACAAATCACTAGTTCAAGGTTAATGCATGTTATAGGATGCTTGGGGCTGGCATGCGGGGATGACCCAGAGGGAGGATAAAGGGAGGAGGGAGGTGAGAGGGGGGTTCAGGAGGGGGAACTTATGTCAACCCGGGGCAAATTCATGTCAATGTATGGCAAAACCAACCAATATAATATTGTAAAATAATTTGCCTCCAATAAAAAATAAATTAATTACATACACAAAAAAAACAAAAAGATACACATCTTAAAGATACACATAAAATTCTCTTGATTCACGAGATTTCTGGAAATAAAGAATCATCAGGGAAAGGAAACATATTGGGGGCACTAAAAGAGAATTTTCTAGTGTCTCTGAAACTCTGAAGGAGGAGTTGTAGCTATCATAAACAATGCTTTAATTGATATTATACCTGATGCTTGCTTGCTTGCAAGTCGCTTCAGTTGTGTCTGATTCTGTGCAACCACAAAGCCTGTAGCCATCTAGGCTACTCTGTCCATGGGATTCTTCAGGCAAGAACACTGGAGTGGATTGCCATGCCCTACTCCAGGATTATACCTGATAGATGTATGTTAAAGAAATGTATTTCAATATAGTAGAAGATACATTAGATTTGGGTAGCAGTTCTTTAAGTACTTCCCTTTTTTCCCAATTTTTAAAAATATTTCTCATAGGTCTTTCACACATTGTATTTACCTGATAGATCTGTAAATGATTCCTTGTTATCAATACAATTATCAACACTAGTAAAATAATCAGGCATTGTAAAGAAGAGAACTAAATTTTGCACAAAATCTTGATAAACTTAAAATTATGGATCCAAATATTAAATGGTCTCATTTCCTCAAGCTGCAAATAATAGCTCCCTCATTCTGTTACTATGATATATATTTTGATGTGGACACTTTAGATGCCTTTTAAGTATTTGAGTTATTTCAGTCATTTTTTTGTCTTAGAAACTAACCTTTCATTAGAGTAACAAAAATTAGGAAATGTACCTTTTGGTATCTATGTTTAATGTGAAATCCTAAATTCAAACATTAACTTGTTCAATACACTCAAACACATTTTTTGAAAATAGAGCATTTACCAACTTTTTCAAAGTCTCCGCATCAAACATGTTGCTAAATATAATGTATCAATTGTTTTTATTTGTTTGCACGTATTTCAATAATCAGATAATTATGCAAGAAGAGCACAGTTAGTTGTATACTTAGAAACTGTGTGCACATGTAGTCTGAGATGCTTTGACAAGTTCTTCTATTTAAATATTTATTTTGTAAAGTATACAGTATAACATTTATTTGTAATTAAAGCAAAACTAATTTAATGACCTAAATCCAACAAAGCTTAATAATTATTGATGAAAAAACTTACACACTGTGAAGGAATAAAAAGGAGAAACTATTTCTTAGTAGAGAGAAATTATTTAATGCTACTTAGGTGTTGATCTACAAAACCCTATGACATGAATTATATTTTCGGTGTGTTCAATTTTCCCTTACATACGCTGTAGTTAAGAAAAAAAGAGGGATTAAAGAGGTCATTTTATTAAGGGGAATACTGAAGTTACCTTCATGCAGAATTATTGAAGAAAAAAGTATCTTTTCAAGAGGATCAAATGGAAGAATAATTGACAAAGTAGTAGGCTAGGGTTCCTAGAGATATTGATTGCCTTCTATCACAGCATTTTTGAAAAGAATATTTCTCATTACATTATTTTTTAAAAGAGGATCATGTAAGAAATTTTATTCTGCACTAAATATCATCCTAAATAAATACATTTTTCTATTTTTCCAAGAAATTTGCAATATAGGTTATGTTATCTAATAAGAAAATTTTGAAATTATATTTTATGTCCTTAAATAAATATTAATGGGAAAAAAATTCTACAAAAATTTCAAAAGCTATGTTTAAGTAACTCCAACAATTTACTCACAATATAAAAATACTGATAATAAAATAAAAAAAATTTACCTCTTGCCTATTCTACTTCCTCATTTCAAGAAAATCACTGTTATTATTTATATGGCAACTTTCAATTCCTCTATGTATAAAATACTAACATCATAAATTTATGGATAAAGATATATTATTGTGTTCCTCCTCTCAACAACTATTCTATTAATAAATTTTCTGAATCAAATCTATTGATATCTTGGTATTTTTCAAAAGGTAACAGTAGATCTTGAAGTTTTTTATTAGTTCCTTTGGATTCACATGAGTGCTTTTATCTCCTGAATGTAGGCCAGTATTTTCATAAGATAATTATATGGCACCTATAAATCCAATCTATAAATAGTAACAAAGCTATTTTTAAAAAACAAGTAGCAGAAAATACTTAGGTATACTCAGAAATCAAACTATTTTCAACCTGGAGAAAGGAGATTTTCTCTAGATATATACTTACTGTGGTGTTATTTGAAATAAATTATTAATATAGAGCTTTTCCACACAACACCACTGTGCTCAGTAATACTAAAATATAAAATAAACAATGCCAACAAATTATTTCTGAATTTTTGTCATTATTTATAATTAGTTGAAGAACAGATGATTTAGAATACTGTAAACAATAACTTTATATAGGTTTATTTTCCTTTACTTATTTATAGCTTAGAAATTATTACTGGTTTTTGTATACCAATCATTTGATAATCTCAAAAATATTATCTTCTATTATAAAGCGCCCAAACTGAAATTTGTGTGAACTATGTGACTAAGAAGAAGAAATCAAATGATATGAACATTATATTTTTCTGTGTTTATGGCAACTTTGAAATGCAATTACTCAAATTTAAAAAACCATCAAAATATGCAGCAATAAAAACTAGTGTGCAAAATAAATGGTATTTAAACTATATGCACATGCTGCTGCTGCTGCTGCTGCTAAGTCACTTAAGTCGTGTCCGACTCTGTGTGACCCCATAGACGGAAGCCACCAGGCTCCCCCATCACTGGGATTCTCCAGGCAAGAACACTGGAGTGGGTTGCCATTTCCTTCTCCAATGTGTGAAAGTGAAAAGTGAAAGTGAAGTCGCTCAGTCGTGTCCGACCCTTAGCGACCCCACGGACTGCAGCCTACCAGGCTCCTCCATCCATGGGATTTTCTAGGCAAGAGTACTGGAGTGGCTTGCCATTGCCTTCTCCGATATGCACATGGGAGTGGCTAATTTTTAAATATGATCATCTTTACTGTAATCATCACAATATTTGTAACTACAATATTTTTGAAGCATTATTTAAAAAACCAATTTGAGTGCATTCTTTTAACTCCCAAATAAGTGTTATAATAAATATTTTAGTATACGATTCAGTTCAGTTCAGTCTCTCAGTCGTGTCCGACTCTTTGCGACCACATGAATCACAACACGCCAGGCCTCCCTGTCCATCACCAACTTCCGGAGTTCACTCAAACTCATGTCCACAGAGTCGGTGATGCCATCCAGCCATCTCATTCTCGGTCGTCCCCGTCTCCTCCCACCCACAATCCCTCCTAGCATCAGACTCTTTTCCAGTGAGTCAACTCGTTGCATGAGGTGGCCAAAGTATCGCAGTTTCAGCTTTAGCATCAGTCCTTCCAATGAACACCCAGGATTGATCTCTTTTAGAATGGACTGGTTGGATCTCCTTGCAGTCCAAGGGACTCACAAGAGTCTTCTCCAACACCACAGTTCAAAAGCATCAATTCTTCAGCGATCAGCTTTCTTCACAGTCCAAATCTCACATCCATACATGACCACTGGAAAAACAATAGCCTTGACTAGACGGACCTTTGTTGGCAAAGTTATGTCTCTGCTTTTTAATATGTTATCTAGGTTGGTCATAACTTTCCTTCCAAGGAGTAAGCGTCTTTTAATTTCATGGCTGCAATCAGTATCTGCAGTGATTTTGCAGCCCCAAAAAATAAAGTCTGACACTGTTCCCACTGTTTCCCCATCTATTTCCCATGAAGTGATGGGACCAGATGCCATGATCTTTGTTTTCTGAATGTTGAGCTTCAAGCCAACCTTTTCACTCTCCTCTTTCACTTTCATCAAGAGGCCTTTGAGTTCCTCTTCACTTTCTGCCTTAAGGGTGGTGTGATCTGCATATCTGAGGTTATTGATATTTCTCCCGGCAATCTGGATTTCAGCTTGTGCTTCATCCAGCCCAGCGTTCCTCATGATGTACTCTGCATATAAGTTAAATCAGCAGGGTAACAATATACAACCTTGATGTACTCCTTTTCCTATTTGGAACCAGTCTGTTGTTCCATGTACAGTTCTATGTAAACATATACCTAGTGGTGTGTTAGTGCTATTTTAAGAAAAACACACAGAGAAATCTAAGAAAATACAGAAAATAAAGTTAAAGTTAAAAATATAAAACCAGACAAAAGTAAATGCCATATGTTATATTCAAGACATTAATTAAAGACACAGTATTCTGGAAATATATTGAAAGTACTATTTTAGAGAAAAACAAAACAGTATTTAAGGTAAATATATGATACAATGTTTTATTTTTTTTCTTATTCAACTGTGATTAGTCACTTTTGTACATTAAATTTGTATAAGCTTTCCTTTCCTTTAATAATGAAGCTATATTAACGATATCTCTTTTAGTTACAGTTGAGAATTTACTTTGAGGTTTAAAACATAGTTTTTCAAATATATATATGTTGAACGACTGCTTTGTGCGACATACGTTTGAGTCTGATAAAAGTCAATGGACACCTTATCTTCGACAAAGGAGGCAAGAATATAAAATGGAGAAAAGACAGTCTAAAGACAGTCTCTTTAACAAGTGGTTCTGGGAAAACTGGTCAGCCACTTGTAAAAGAATGAAACTAGAACACTTCCTAACACCATACACCAAAATAAACTCAAAATGGATTAGAGAGCTAAATGTAAGACCAGATTCTATAAAACTCCTAGAGGAGAACATAGGCAAAGCACTCTCTGACATAAATCACAGCAGGATCCTCCAAGACCCATCTCCCAGAATACTGGAAATAAAAGCAAAAATAAACAAATGGGACCTAATTAAAATCAAAAGCTTCTGCACAGCAAAGGAAACTATAAGCAAGGTGAAAAGACAGCCTTCAGAATGGGAGAAAATAATAGCAAATGAAGCAACTGATAAAGGATTAATCTCCAAAATATACAAGCAGCTCCTGCAGCTCAATTCCAGAAAAATAAACGACCCAATCAAAAAATGGGCCAAAGAACTAAACAGACATTTCTCCAAAGCAGACATAAAGATGGCTAACAAACACATGAAAAAATGCTCAACATCCCTCATAATCAGAGAAATGTAAATCAAAACCACAATGAGATACCATTTCACACCAGTCAGAATGGCTGCTATCCAAAAGTCTACATGCAATAAATGCTGGAGAGTGTGTGCAGAAAAGGGAACCCTCTTACACTGTTGGTGGGAATGCAAACTAGTATAGCCACTATGGAGAACAGTGTGGAGATTCCTCAAAAAACTGGAAATAGAACTGCCATATGACTCAGCAATCACACTCCTGGGCATACACACCGAGGAAACCAGAATTGAAAGAGACACATGTACTCCAATGTTCATTGCAGCACTGTTTATAATAGCCAGGACATGGAAGCAACCTAGATGTCCATCTGCAGATGAATGGATAAGAAAGCTTTGGTACATATACACAATGGAGTATTTTTCAGCCATCAAAAAGAATGCATTTGAATCAGTTCTAATGAGGTGGATGAAATTGGAGCCTATTATACAGAGTGAAGTAAGCCAGAAAGAAAAACACCAATACAGTATACTAATGCATATATATGGAATTTAGAAAGATGGTAACCTGAACCCTGTATACGAGACTGCAAGAGAGACATAGATATATAGAACAGTCTTTGGGACTCTATGGGAGAGGGTGAAGGTGGGATGATTGGGGAGAACGGAATTGCAGCATGTATATTATCATATGTGAAATGAATCACCAGTCCAGGTTCGACGCATGATACAGGATGCTTGGGGCTGGTGCACGGGGATGACCTGGAGGGAGGATATGGGAAGAGGGAGGTGGGAGGGGGGTTCAAGAAAGGGAACACATGTACACCTGGGGCAGATTCGTGTCAATGTATGGCAAAACCAACCAATATATTAATGTAAGGTAATTTGCCTCCAATAAAATAAATTAATAAAAAAAAGTCAATGTGGTGTGACAAAGAGCAGGGATTGAGTTTGACAGGAAATTGAAGGGAAAGGAGCAGTTTGAGATGCCGACCACAGAAAGTAGCAAATCAAATAGCAAGTTAGATATAAATCTTAAGTGTAATTCAGAAATCTATTCAGAACCAGGGACATGATTTGATGTCATGGAAAAAAGCCTTAGAATTTTCAGGTGAGAAACACAGGAGGCAAACTAGCCACGGACACTGTACTAGGAAATGTAAATGTGTGTGTCTGTGCTAAGTCGCTTCAGTTGTGTCCTTCTCTTTGCGAGCCTATGGGCTGTAGCCCATCAGGCCTCTCTGTCCATGGGATTCTCCAGGCAAGAATACTAGAGTGAGTTGCCATGCCCTTCTCCAGGGGATCTTCCTGACCCAGGGATTGAACCCATCTTTCAGTCTCCTGAATTAGCAGGCAGGTTCTTTACCACTAGCACCACCTGGGAAGCCCTGAGGAAATAAGTAACACAGTTCAATTAACTGGAACCAAAACCTAATATCACCAGTATGTTCAAAACCCCAGTTAGTGATCGACACTTGAGGCTACTGTATTAGGAAGAACAACTGGAAAAATAATAAATAATAATACAGGAGGTCCAAGAGGGAGGGAATATACATATACATATGTCTGGTCACTTCATTGTATAGCAGAAACTAATACAACATTGTAGCTTAAACAGTAAAGAGTCTGCCTGCAATGCGGAAAACCCAAGTTCTATCTCTGAGTCAGAAAGATCCCCTGGAGAAGGAAAGGGAAACTCCAGAATTCTTGCCTGGAAAATCCAATGATGGAGGAGTCTGGCAGGCTAGAGTCCATGGGGTCGCGGAGAGTCGGACACGACTGAGTGACTTCATTTTCACTTTTCATGTCTGGTCACTTCATTGTGCAGCAGAAACTAATACCACATTGTAAAGCAATTATATTCCAATAACAAAAAGAACATAAAATATTAAAAATAGAATCAGATCAGATCAGATCAGATCAGTCGCTCAGTCGTGTCCTACTCTCCACGACCCCATGAATCACAGCACGCCGGGCCGCCCTGTCCATCACCAACTCCCAGAGTACACTCAAACTCATGTCCACAGAGTCGGTGATGCCATCCAGCCATCTCATTCTCCGTCGTCCCCTTCTCCTCCCGCCCCCAACCTTTCCCAGCATCAGAGTCTTTTCCAGTGAGTCAACTCGTCTCATGAGGTGGCCAAAGTATTGCAGTTTCAGCTTTAGCATCAGTCCCTCCAATGAACACCCAGGATTGATCTCCTTTAGAATGGACTGGTTGGATCTCCTTGCAGTATAAGGGACTCTCAAGAGTCTTCTCCAACACCACAGTTCAAAAGCATCGATTCTTCGGCGATCAGCCTTCTTCACAGTCCAACTCTCACATCCATACATGACCACGGAAAAACCATTGCCTTGACTAGACGGACCTTGGTTGGCAAAGTAATGTCTCTGCTTTTATTAATATACTATCAAGGTTGGTCATAACTTTCCTTCCAAGGAGCAAGCGTCTTTTAATTTCCTGGCTGCAATCAGCATCTGCAGTGATTTTGGAGCCCAAAAAAATAAAGTCTGACACTGTTTCCACTGTTTTTCCCTCTATTTCCCATGAAGTGATGGGACCAGATGCCATGATCTTCGTTTTCTGAATGTTGAGCTTCAAGCCAACCTTTTCTCTCTCCTCTTTCACTTTCATCAAGAGGCTTTTGAGTTCCTCTTCACTTTCTGCCATAAGGGTAGTGTTATCTGCATATCTGAGGTTATTGATATTTCTCCCAGCAATCTTGATTCCAGCTTGTGCTTCTTCCAGCCCAGCGTTCCTCATGATGTACTCTGCATATGTTAAATAAGCAAGGTGACAATATACAACCTTGACGTACATCTTTTCATATTTGGAACCAGTCTGTTGTTCCATGTCCAGTTCTAACTGTTGCTTCCTGACCTGCATACAGGTTTCTCAAGAGGCAGGTCAGGTGGTCTGGGATTCCCATCTCTTTCAGAATGTTCCACAGTTTACTGTGATCCACACAGTCAAAGGCTTTGGCATAGTCAATGAAGCAGAAATAGATGTTTTTCTGAAACTCTCTTGCTTTCTCCATGATCCAGCGGATGTTGGCAATTTGATCTCTGGTGCCTCTGCCTTTTCTAAAACCTGCTTGAACATCTGGGAGTTCACGGTTTACATACTGCTGAAGCCTGGCTTGGAGAATTTTGAGCATGACTTTACTAGCGTGTGAGATGAGTGCAATTTTGCAGTAGTTTGAGCATTCTTTGGCATTGCCTTTCTTTGGGATTGGAATGAAGACTGACATTTTTCAGTCCTGTGGCCACTGCTGAGTTTTCCAAATCTGCTGGCATATTGAGTGCAGCACTTTCACAGCATCATCTTTCAAGACTTGAAATAGCTCAACTGGAATTCTATCACCTCCACTAGCTTTGTTAGTAGTGATGCTTTCTAAGGCCCACTTGAGTTCACATTCCAAGATGTCTGACTCTAGGTCAGTGATCACGTTATCGTGACTATCTTGGTCGTGAAGATCTTTTTTGTACAGTTCTTCTGTGTATTCTTGCCACCTCTTCTTAATATCTTCTGCTTCTCTTAGGTCCATACCATTTCTGTCCTTTATCGAGCCCATCTTTGAATGAAATGTTCCTTTGGAATCTCTAATTTTCTTGAAGAGGTCTCTTGTTTTTCCTATTCTGTTGTTTTTCTCTCTTTGCATTGATCACTGAGGAAGTCTTTCTTATCTCTCCTTGCTCTTCTTTGGAACTCTGCATTCAGATGCTTATATCTTTCCTTTTCTCCTTTGCTTTTCACCTCTCTCCTTTTCACAGCTATTTGTAAGGCCTCCTCAGACAGCCATTTCGCTCTTCTGCATTTCTTTTCCATGGGGATGGTCTTGGTCCCTGTCTCCTGTACAATGTCACGAACCTCCATCCAGAGTTCATCAGGCACTCTATCAATCAGATCTAGTCCCTTAAATCTATTTCTCACTTCCACTGTATAATCATAAGGGATTTGATTGAGGTCATATCTGAATGGTCTAGTGGTTTTACCTACTTTCTTCAATTTAAGTCTGAATTTCGCAATAAGGGGTTCATGATCTGAGCCACAGTCAGCTCCTGGTCTTGTTTTCGCTAACTGTATACAGCTTCTCCATCTTTGGTTGCAAAGAATATAATCAATTTGATTTCGGTGTTGACCATCTGGTGATGTCCATGTGTAGAGTCTTCTCTTGTGTTGTTGGAAGAGGGTGTTTGCTATGACCAGTGCATTCTCTTGACAAAACTCTATTAGCCTTTGCCCTGCTTCATTCCGTGCTCCAAGGCCAAATTTGCCAGTTACTCCAGGTGTTTCTTGACTTCCTACTTTTGCATTCCAGTCCCCTATAATGAAAAGGACATCTTTTTTGGGTGTTAGTTCTAAAAGGTCTTGTAGGTCTTCATAGAACCAATTAACTTCGGCTTCTTCAGCATTACTTGTTGGGGCATAAGCCTGGATTACTGCAATATTGAATGGTTTGCCTTGGAAACGAACAGAAATCATTCTGTCGTTTTCAACATTGCATCCAAGTACGTCATTTTGGACTCTTTTGCTGATCATGATGGCTACTCCATTTCTTCTAAGGGATTTCTGCCCACAGTAGTAGATATAATGGTCATCTGAGTTAAATTCACCCATTCCAGTCCATTTTAATTTGATCTCTGGTTCCTCTGCCTTTTCTAAATCCAGCTTGAACATCTGGAAGTTCACGGTTCACATACTGTTGAAGCCTGACTTCATATTCACTTTCATCCATGTTCTACCAAACATAATTTACCACTTCTAGTGCCTCCGTTAAAATATAGTGAACTTCCTTCCACCATAATCTTCTCTTTGAAAGACCTCTGGCAGTGGTGTGGGGGGTGGAAAAAAAAACAAACAGATGCCATCTGCATTCATTTCCAATCCTTCCTCTAGATACTTCGAAATGAATCCTTTTTCTATTCTTTCACCAAGCTGCCAAGAAGTGATAACCTTGTAGATTCATGTTAGGAAGTGGAGATTGTCTGCTCTAATACTGTACTTCCCTTGTCAGCTCTTTTGTTTTTCTCTACAGCAGTTACTATAAATCCCTAAACTGTTTCCTCAAGATAATCACTAGCGTTAGTCAGATATCTGTGGTTCTAAACTAGGCACAGGATAGAATTGAGTACAGGGAGGATAAATATAACCATTCAGGCCAGTAAACTGTGAGCAGAAATACCATGGATCTTTTCTGGGCCAGCGTATTTCATTGGTGACTTGAGACCTCCATGTTTTTCTCCCAGTGAACAGAAATGAACATTGTAGCTGATGGCAGTACTGTCAGGCTTGGTTCCTAAGTTTACAATGAACAGACTTCCCACCTGGCACAATTTTGCTGTTTAGTATTAGTCAGTTTCAGCTTTAGCAGCAGTCCTTCCAATGAACACCCAGGATTGATCTCCTTTAGAATGGACTGGCTGGATCTCCTTGTAGTCCAAGGGACTCTCAAGAGTCTTCTCCAGCACCACAGTTCAAAAGCATCAATTCTTCAGTGATCAGCTTTCTTCAGTTATTCATGTCTGACTCTTTGTGACCCAGTGGACTGTAGCCACTAGACTCCTCTGTCCATGGGATTTCCCAGGCAAGAATGTGCAAGTGGTTTGCCATTTCCTACTCAAGGGGATCTTCCCAACCCCGGGATCAAACCCATGTTTCTTGCATCTTCTGCATTGGCACCTGGGCTTACCTGCTGGCTCAGATGGTAAGATATTGGTCTGCAATGCAGGAGACCTGAGTTCAATCAGTGGCTTTGGAAGACCCTCTGGAGTAGGAAATGGCAACCCACACCAGTTTTTTGCCTGGGGAATCCCATGGACAGAAGAGCATGGTAGGCTACAGTCCATGGGGTCACAAAGAGTCAAACATGACTGAGGAACTAACACATACACAATGCCTTTTATAATATGCATTTTTAAATAAATATTATATACATTTTAATTATTGTACTGAGAAATGGTCACATTGTTCTGATGTAAGAGATTCCATCACTGTTGAAAGTAGAAAATTTCTCCACTGTAATCAATATATTGATAATTATTAATATCTGATGGTTACCTTTTATCACACACTTGTATGCCACTTATTATGCAATCACTCGGTCGTGGGTGACACTGTGTGATCCCATAGACTACACAGTCCATGGACTTCTCCAGTCCAGAATACTGGAGTGGGTAGCTGGCCCCTTCTCCAAGGGATTTTCCCAACCCAGGTCTCCTGCATTGCAGGCAGATTCTTTACTAGCTGAGCCACCAGGGAAGCCCTATTATGCACCACTTTCTATTAAAAATATATATTTTTTAGAATTTCACCCAGTCAGATTACTTTTTCCATCTTGGGAGAAACCATTAAGTAGGAGAAAATGTAGAAAGCAGCAGGAGCTTTCAAACTCCCTTAAATGACCACACTTAGAGACAAGTCAAAGTTGAATGATTTATACTCTAAAAATGGATTCTAATCTGAAATGACAGAGGATAACAATATATTATACTTGTTAAAACCATTTTAGCTTTTATAAATGGATTTTTTTCATGCCTGCCATCTAATACTTTATTCTATACTAGTAAGCTAAATTCACTCAGTTACTGAAGCCACATACTGTCAGAAAAAGAAACGATTTGCATGCAAAAGAGACAAAACATCTGGAGAAAGAGAAACTATGAAATCTCTACACTATATTTGATCAATGTGGGGTATTGAAAAAAAATTTCCTTTGACATTGATTTACTATAGTGACGATAAGACAGAGTGGATGACATTCCCTGTCAGAACTGATTTGAACTTGGATTGAGAAACAGAATTCTAAGCCACAGAAGCAAAAAAATCTAGTTGGGCTTTATACATATTAAAGGTGCCCTTATCCTTATGACTTGTAAAGATTAAATTATATAAAAGGAACAGTTCAGAATTAACCTGACATATCATTCTCTGATGTAATTTGTTGGTGGAATATCATACTTGTATAATAAAAGTACACTCATCGTCTCAAATTAATTTGCCCTCACAATCTAATACTAGACATAGTAATGTCATGATTAATGTATGTTTTCCTTGGTTATTCCACATAAGTGAAGCATATTAGATCTTTTCTTATCATATGCCTTTCAAAATAGCATTGTAATATATTTTAGTATATGTACAGTGCTTATAAATAACTATATAACTGTGACAAGATTAAGAAGTTTTAAGAATAATTTTGTATTTGATTTTGAAAAGCTGAGTTGTTGAAAATGTTATTAATCAATTGTTATACCAATGCAGAATGTATTAATTTATTGACCTCATATTCTGATTACTTGAATGCATTTTACTTTCATTCACATAAAATATGAGAAAAAACTTAGTATCCTTTGCATTGTGAACCTATCTTCACAGGTCTGTTGAGATGGGTTTTGATCCTGAAGGCCTAAAAGATACATTTGAATTTCATTTCCACACAAAAATTAAAGCCATAAATTCCAAGTCAAATATCTGAAATAGTAAAAATTATTTTAATTTTTTTTCATTTTAAAATGCTAAAATATACAGAAATTTGATAATATTTTGTCACATTTACATGCTGTCTCTCTAAAACTTTCTCTGACAGAGGAACAATACCATTTTCTTTTCTAAGATTAAAAACAACAATCCCAAAAAGCATAGCATAGTTTATAATCAGATGTCTCAAAAATAGGTCATAGTTACTTTCTTCTTCAAATTGAGATTTAGTCAAGCTAACCTTGTTACATATTTTTGCTATGCTTTTTAAGTTATTCTAAACATTGAACAATGAACCCAATATTTTTCCCCAAAAACAACACTGATTTTGTGAAGGATTCAAGTCAGTTTTCATGTGGAATCAATAATAGCTTCTTGATTGTTTTAATTGTCTTCTCATGGTATCATTGAACATGTTCTTCTACTCTCTGTAAAATCTAAGTTAGATCTAGGAACCTGTTTACATTTCAGGATAAATTGTTAGCAAGAAGTCGTCATAAGTAAGAATTTCTACTTTATACCATGTTATATCTCAAGGCACAAAACGACAGTTTGTCTTAAATTTAGAGATGATTTTTTGCAACATTTAGAGGTCTTTTCTTCCATTTATGTGGCTTAACACAATACCCAGTAATTCATAACGCTGCTGCTGCTAAGTCACTTCAGTCGTGTCCGACTCGTGCAACCCCCATAGACCGCAACCCACCAGGCTCCTCTGACCCTGGGATTCTCCTGTCCGACTCACTGTGACCCCATGGACTGCAGCCTACCAGGCTCCTCCGTCCACGGGATTTTCCAGGCAGGAGTACTGGAGTGGGTTGCCATTGCCCTCTCCGAGTCATGTCACTTCGGGCTCAATATTTTATTTCACTGACAATGCAATTATATTAAGTTTACTCTCCTTTAATTTTAGTTCAGTTCAGTTCAGTCGCTCAGTCGTGTCCGACTCTCCGTGACCCCATGAATCACAGCACGCCAGGCCTCCCTGTCCATCACCAACTCCCGGAGTTCACTCAAACTCATGTCCACAGAGTCGGTGATGCCATCCAGCCATCTCATTCTCCGTCGTCCCCTTCTCCTCCCGCCCCCAACCTTTCCCAACATCAGAGTCTTTTCCAGTGAGTCAAATCGTCGCATGAGGTGGCCAAAGTATTTCAGTTTCAGCTTTAGCATCAGTCCTTCCAATGAACACCCAGGACTTATCTCCTTTAGAATGGACTGGTTGGATCTCCTTGCAGTACAAGGGACTCTCAAGAGTCTTCTCCAACACCACAGTTCAAAAGCATCAATTCTTCGGCCCTCAGCTTTCTTCACAGTCCAACTCTCACAACCATACATGACCACGGGTAAAACCATAACTTTGACTAGACGAGAAGTCTCTTTAAATCTACTCCTTGTACCTTTTTGGTATTTTAGTCTATTATTTTTCCTTCTTTTGGTTTGCTTTTGCTTGTTTTCATTCTGGAAGGACATTTGATCTAGATTTTTCTTGTATACTTTTCCCTCAGAGTTAGGATTTCTCCAGAGATATATGAGTCTTTTTAATAGGTAATGATGATTAAATACAAAGCTTTAAACCGGATGGTATTAAAAGGCAATAGTATTGAAACAAAAAGATCTCAATGCTAGCTCTTCAGTTATTAGTGGGGTATCATTGGCCACCTCATGCGACGAGTTGACTCACTGGAAAAGACTCTGATGCTGGGCAAGGTTGGGGGTGGGAGGAGAAGGGGACGACCGAGAATGAGATGGCTGGATGGCATCACCGACTCTGTGGACATGAGTTTGAGTGAACTCCGGGAGTTGGTGATGGACAGGGAGGCCTGGCGTGCTGTGATTCATGGGGTCGCAGAGAGTCGGACACGACTGAACGACTGAACTGAACTGAACTGAACTGCTCATTGATGTTAGGTCTTTTCAATGTACAAAGCTGGGGATACGTGTTTATGTTAACATGCAGTTCAAATCACAGGACTTTCTAATTATTTAATTTTATTTTGTGCTTGTCTATTCTTTGTAAGAACAATGACAATGTTGATTCTTATCTACTGCAATGCATTACATATATACAATTACATAGCATCAATTATATATTGAAATACATATGCATTTGTATATTTTATATATATTTTATTTTCAAAATTGCAATGTGAATACTACAACTACAGTAAAGCTGTCAAGTAATAGAAATTTTTGTATTTAGGATATATTATATAAAAGATGTATAGTCAGAACCCTATGTTCCAAGTTACTTAAAATAATGTTTTTATCTAAATGGTTATATGGTTATTTAGATACACATTTCTGTTTATTTGGCTTATTTTTATTTAATCATATTCAATTCAGCCTAGTTTTTCCCTTTTAGTGGAATTTTATATTTGATTATGTAAATATCTATGTAAAATTATATACAAGTTAAATATTTAGAAAAGTTTTAGTATTCTCATTAAACTTTCATCTGTGTTTATCCAATCATGCTACAATTAGGCATTGGAAAATACTATGAATAATGCTTTAATAAACAGCTTTGCACATGTATCATTTCCTACTTGTGGGGATACCGTTCTACAGCTTGGTTCAGAGAATAAGTGTATATGGAATTTTTTCAGATGTTTCCAATTTTTCCCCCATAGGATTTATACTATTTTGGACTCTGACAATGAATTCCTTTTCCTCATAGTTTTAGCAACATAATATGCTACAGTATTCAATGATTGGGCTTCCCAGGTGGCTCAGTGGCAAAGAAACCACCTGCCAATACAGGGGATGTGTGTTTGATCCTTGGGTTGGGAAGACCCCCAGGAGTAGGAAATGGCAACCAATTCCAGTATTCTTGCCTGGAAAATTCCATGGACAGAGGAACTTGGTGGACTGCAGTCCATGGCGTCATGAAAGAGTCAGACGTGACTTAGTGATTAAACGAAAACAAAATTCAATACTTTCAAATTAACAAGTCAGAAATGGCATCTTCAGTATAATCTAAGTTCAGATTAGTCAAAGGGTGTTTAATGTTTCATATAGTAAATTACAAGTTCTGAAATAAAAACTAGATTCTTTCCTTTTTTTTTTAAATTTTATGGTGCTTATTATGATTAACTTTTAAAAATAAAATTTCTCTTTTCCCAAGTAAAATAATCTGATATGGGAAAGAGGTACCAACTCACTGTTAGTAGTTAGAAAAGGTACATTAAAATATTGAACTGCTAATATTTTACCTTTAGTCTCTTCTACAAGTACTATAAAAACTTGTACTCCTAAAGTTACTAAATTATGATTAAACAAGACATCAATGGGAGTAGACAGCCATATAATTAGACCATATGTCCAACACTCATGTCATACCTTCATGTTGGATATTAGGAGGTAGAAAACTTCCATTAATGGTGACCTGTTTGCTAGGAATGATTGCTCTAAACAACCAAATGATAATCATATTATATTCACCATATAATTGAGATATAGAATTAAATGTAATTTTAAAATGGGTCTCTTCTATTTATGTAACCTTCAGAGGGTCACGCTTTCAGTAATGAAGCAGAGATTGGATCTCAATTTTTATTTTGTAGATTTTTTTCTTAAAACAACAGATGTGGGCAAATAGGACACTGGTGAATTCAGAATGACAAGATGCTGATTTTTCCCTTTAATGTTCCCATAATAAAAGCTAGATAACGATTTAAAATAAAAATCCATGTTAGACTTTTTGGTATTATACAATAAAACTTAATAATTTACCAAATCCTGACGATGGTAAGAAATGGTATAATGAAATAATTCTGTATCACTATAAACAAGGTGGAGCTGCACAGTGACTTCTTATCCCCAGGAGGCATTGTCATCAATAATCTCCCTCAGGCACTTGGGGGCAGTAATGTTCCTCTCATTTTATGTTGTCCTAAAGTATCACTGTTTTCCTGTGGTTTTTTAATAGGACTTTTCTATGTTGATACACTTTATGTTTTTTACCACATAAACATTATAATATTGTCTCTTTTATGTTTTACCTTGCCATAGATGAACCTTACATACTCATTGTGAAATGATTTAACAACCTATCCATTCAGTGATTTTACAAAAATAATTTTATGTACAGCACAAATACAAAAATCAGCCCTTTCTAGGGAACTTAGAAGGGAACAACAAAAAATTTACTGAACACAAATGAAATGTTACCAGTCACAAAATGTGATGCTGTGAGAACACATCACTTTAATTATATAATAAGGATTCTGGTACTGGTTAAATTTAGGAATATGTAATGCAAATTCAGAAACATGGTCAATGCAATTGTATTTTGCAAATTAGTGCTTAACATATTTCCCCAATTTTAAATCACTTTAAGATTACTTTTTAAAGTAATATTGCATAAAACATTTAAAGGATGAAGTATTTCATTTAATATTCACACTGTTGAGTTCAGTTCAGTTCAATCGCTCAGTCGTGTCCGACTCTTTGTGACCCCATGAATCACAGCACGCCAGGCCTCCCTGTCCATTACCAACTCCCGGAGTTCACTCAAACTCATGTCCACAGAGTCGGTGATGCCATTCAGCCATCTCATTCTCTGTCATCCCCGTCTCCTCCTGTCCCCATTAACTCCCAACATCAGAGTCTTTTCCAGTGAGTCAACTCGTCACATGAGTTGGCCAAAGTATTGCAGTTTCAGCTTTAGCATCAGTCCTTCCAAAAAACACCCAGGATCGATCTCCCTTAGAATGGACTGGTTGGATCTCCTTGCAGTCCAAGGGACTCTCAAGAGTCTTCTCCAGCACCACAGTTCAAAAGCATCAATTCTTCGGTGATCAGCTTTCTTCACAGTCCAACTCTCACATCCATACATGACCACGGGAAAAACCATAGCCTTGACTAGACGGACCTTGGTTGGCAAAGGAATGTCTCTGCTTTTTAATATATTATCAAGGTTGGTCATACCTTTCCTTCAAAGGAGTAAGCGTCTTTTAATTTCATGGCTTCAATCAGCATCCTCAGTGAATTTGGAGCCCAAAAAAATAAAGTCTGACACTGTTTCCACAGTTTCACCATTAATTTCCCATGAAGTGATGGGACCAGATGCCATGATCTTTGTTTTCTGAATGTTGAGCTTCAAGCCAACCTTTTCACTCTCCTCTTTCACTTTCATCAAGAGGCTTTTTAATTCCTCTTCACTTTCTGCCATAAGGTTGGTGTCATTGGCATATCAGAGGTTATTGATATTTCTCACGGCAATATTGATTCAAGCTTGTGCTTCCTCCAGCCCAGCATTCCTCATGATGTACTCAGCATAGAAGATAAATAATCAGGGTGACAATATACAGCCTTGACGTACTCTTTTTCCTACTTGGAACCAGTCTGTTGTTCCATGTCTAATTCTAACTGTTGCTTCCTGACCTGCATACAGGTTTCTCAAGAGGCAGGTCAGGTGGTCTGGTCTTCCCATCTCTTTCAGAATTTTCCACAGTATATTGTGATCCACACAGTCAAAGGTTTTGGCATAGTTAATGAAATGGAAATAGATGTTTTTCTGGAACTCTCTTGCTTTCTCCATGATCCAGTGGATGTTGGCAATTTGATCTCTGGTTCCTCTGCCTTTTCTAAAACCTCCTTGAACATCTGGAAGTTCACGGTTCACATATTTCTGAAGCCTGAGTTGGAGAATTTTGAGCATGACTTTACTAGCGTGTGAGATGAGTGCAATTGTGTGGTAGTTTGAGCATTCTTTGGCATTGCCTTTCTTTGCGATTGGAGTGAAGACTGACCTTTTCCAGTTCTGTGGCCACTGCTGAGTTTTCCAAATTTGCTGGCATATTGAGTGCAGCACTTTCACAACATCTTCTTTCAGGATTTGAAATAGCTCAACTGGAATTCCATCACCTCCACTAGCTTTGTTCGTAGTGATGCTTTCGAAGGCCCACTTGACTTCACATTCCAAGATGTCTGGCTCCAGGTGAGTGATCACGCCATCGTGATTATCTTGGTCTTGAAGATCTTTTTGTACAGTTCTTCTGTGTATTCTTGTCAGCTCTTCTTAATATCCTCTGCTTCTGTTAGGTCCACACCATTTTTGTCCTTTATCGAGACCATCTTTGCATGAAATGTTCCCTGGTATCTCTAATTTTCTTGAAGAGATCTCTTGTCTTTCCTGTTCTGTTGTTTTCCTCTATTTCTTTGCATTGATCACTGAGGAAGGCTTTCTTATCTCTCCTTGCTATTCTTTGGAACTCTGCATTCAGATGCTTATATCTTTCCTTTTCTCCTTTGCTTTTCACTTCTCTTCTTTTCACAGCTATTTGTAAGGCCTCCTCAGACAGCCATTTTGCTTTTTTGCATTTCTTTTCCAGTGGTTGGTCTTGGTCCCTATCTCCTGTACAATGTCACGAACCTCCGTCCAGAGTTCATCAGGCACTCTATCTATCAGATATAGTCCCTTAAATCTATTTTTCACTTCCACTGTATCTGAATGGTCTTGTGGTTTTCCCTACTTGCTTCAGTTTAAGTCTGAATTTGGCAATAAGGAGTTCATGATCTGAGCCACAGTCAGCTCCCGATCTTGTTTTTGCTAACTGTATAGAGCTCCTCCATCTTTGGCTGCAAAGAATACAATTAATCTGATTTTGGTGTTGACCATCTGGTGATGTCCATGTGTAGAGTCTTCTCTTGTGTTGTTAGAAGAGGGTGTTTGCTATGACCAGTGTGTTCTCTTGGCAAAACTCTATTAGCTTTGCCTTGCTTCTTTCTGTGCTCCAAGGCCAAATTTTCCTGTTATTCCAGGTGTTTCTTGAATTCCTAATTTTGCATTCAGTCCCCTATAATGAAAAGGACATTATTTTGGGGGTGTTAGTTTTAGAAGGTCTTCTAGGTCTTCATTGAACCGTTCAATTTCAGCTTCTTCAGCATTACTGGTCAGGGCACAGACTTGGACTACTGTGATATTGACTGGTTTGCCTTGGAAATGAACAGAGATTATCCTGTCGTTTTGAGATTGCATCCAAGTGCTACAAAATGGTCAACACTGAAAACAGATTGAATATGCTCATTGCAGCCAAAGATAGAGAAGCTCTATACAGTCAGCAAAAACAAGACTGGGAGCTGATTGTGAAAGAACTCTTCATTACCAAATTCAGACATAAATTAAAGAAAGTAGGGAAAACCACTAGACCATTCTGGTATGACCTAAATTAAATCCCTTACAATGATACAGTGGAAGTTAGAAATAGATTTAAGGGACTAAATTTGATAGACAGAATGCCTGATGAACAATGGACAGAGGTTTGTGACATTGTAGAGGAGACAGGGAGCAAGACCATCCCCAAGAAAAAGAAATGCAAAAAAGCAAAATGGCTGTCTGGGGAGGCCTTAGAAATAGCTGCAAAAAGAAGAGAAGTGAAAAGCAAAGGACAAAAGGAAAAATATACCCATTTGAACACATGTCTCCAAGGAATGGCAAGGAGAGATAAGAAAGCCTTCCCCCATGATCAATGCAAAGAAATAGAGGAAAATAATACAATGGGAAAGATTAGAGATTGCTTCAAGAAAGTTAGAGATACCAAGGGAATATTTCATGCAAAGATGGGTGCAATAAAGGACAGAAATGGGATGGACGTAACAGAAGCAGAAGATATTAAGAAGAGGTGGCAAGAATACACAGAAAAACGATACAAAATAGGTCTTCATGACCCAGAATTACGATGGTATGATCACTCATCTAGAGCCAGACATCCTGGAATGTGAAGTCAAGTGGGCTTTGGGAAGCATCACCATGAACAAAGCTAGTGGAAGTGATGGGATTCCAGTTAAACTATTTCAAATCCTAAAAGATGATGCTGTGAAAGTGCTGCACTCAATATGCCAGCATTACTTGGAAAACTCAGCAGTGGCCACAGGATTGTAAAAGGTCCATTTTCATTCCAATCCCAAAGAAAGGCAATGCCAAAGAATGTTTGATATACTACACAGTTGCACTCATCTCACACACTAGTAAAGTAATGCTCAAAATTCTTCAAGCCAGGCTTCAACAGTAAGTGAACCATGAAATTCCAGATGTTCAAGCTGGTTTTAGAAAAGCCAAAGGAACCAGAGATCAAATTGTCAACATCTGTTGGATCATTGAAACAGCAAGAGAGTTCCAGAAAAGCATCTACTTCTGATTCATTCACTGTATCAAAGCCTTTGACTGTGTGGATTGCAATAAACTGTGGAAAATTCTGAAAGAGATGGGAATACCAGACCACCTGACCTGCCTCCCGAGAAACCTGTATGCAGGTCAGGAATCAACAGCTAGAACTGGACATGGAACAATAGACTGCTTCCAAATCAGGAAAGGAGTATGTCAAGGCTGTATATTGTCACCCTGCTTACTTAACTTATATGCAGAGTACATCATGAGAAATGCTGGACTGGAAGAAGCACAAGCTGCAATCAAGATAGCCGGGAGAAATATCAATAACCTCAGATGTGCAGATGACACCACCCTTATGGTAGAAAGTGAAGAGGAACTAAATAGCCTCTAGATGAAAGTGAAAGAGGAGAGTGAAAAAGTTGGCTTAAAGCTCAACATTCAGAAAACTAAGATCATAGCATCTGGTCCCATTTCTTCATGAGAAATAGATGGGAAAACAGTGGAAACAGTGACAGACTTCATTTTGGGGGCTCCAAAATCACTGCAGATGGTGATTGCAGCCATGAAATTAAAAGACACTTACTCCTTGGGAGAAAAGTTGTGACCAACCTAGACAGTGTATTAAAAGCAGAGATGTTACTTTGCCAACAAAGATCTGTCTAGTCAATGCTATGTTTTTTCCAGTCACATGTATGGGATGTTAGTGTTGGATTATTAAGAAAACTGATGCCTTGAACTGTGGTGTTGGAGAAATCGCTTGAGAGTCCCTTGTACTGCAAGGAGAGCCAACCAGTCCATCCTAAAAGAAATCAGTCCAGAATATTCATTGGAAGGACTGATACTGAAGCTGAAGTTCCAATACTTTGGCCACCTGATGCAAAGAACTGATTCATTTGAAAAGACCCTGATGCTGGGAAAGATTGAGGGCAGGAAGAGAAGGGGACTCTAGAGGATGAGATGGTTAGATGGCATCACAGACTCAATGGACATGAGTTTGAGTAAACTCCAGGAGTTGATGACGAACAGGGAAGCCTTGTTTGTTGTGGTCCATGGGTCACAAAGAGTCGGACACGACTGAGCAACTGAACTGAACTGAACTGATTCCCATCTTGATTTTTTTCTTTTAATTAAACTCTCCACTTATTGATGAATAAAAATAAAATGTTAATATTGGAAGGACAATTATGTTATAAAATTTAGACTACATAAATCTGTAATAGAGTAAACCCCAATTGAGGAACAACAGTCATGTTTTACTAATACTTAAATATAATTTATCATTATATTTAGAGTTTTATTTTTCCCTCTTATATATCAGCATCTGGTCTACAAACTAGAATGAAATATACATTTTTTTGTTATCATTTTTTATGGTTGTTCTTAGCAGAAAATTTCTCAGTGTGAAAATATACATACTGTCATCATTACCAATTTTTTTAATGTTAAGCTGTTAAAGAAGCATAAATATAGACATATAATTAACCCTATTAAAGTCTTCAGTGTTTCATCTTTGACTGGTGTACTGTATTTCTGATAATTCCAACTTGACACCATTTTCAGGTGCTTTTGGGTACCATTTGCTCATTTTGTAGTTCAAAGAACTTGAAAACTCTCATAAGTACTGAGTAAATATATAACAGTGGTGGTTTGAATTGCTATGAAAGAATTACATACAAGGAGCTCAAAAACAACAGCTAGTATTATACTCAGGTATCCAGAAGTTTGTATCTATTCCACCTTCGTAAATAGGGAAAGGTCATGTTCTCAGGTCAAAGTCAAGCTGAGAAATGTCTCAATAAAAATAAAGAACAATGATGGATTTTAAACAAACACTATTCTTTGAGAGCCCCAAGTCCTTCCTACCTCTCTATAATCCATGATGTCAATCACTGTAAATGATAATTAGTCCCTTTGACCATCCTATATTTCCTGTTGTCTGATTTTTCAAACACAGTTAAAGTTTCCACAAACCTTACTAAAATGGTAGAAATTTTAATATTTGCTTGATCATCACCTTCTGCCGAAAATGAGCATTTTCAAAAAATTGAAGCAAACATAATAAAGGCTTTGATTGTGCTGTGCTGTGCTCAGTCACTAAGTACTGTCTGACTCTGAGACCCCATGGAATATAGCCAGTCAGTCTTCTCTTTTCATGGGATTTCCCAGGGAAGAATACTGAAATGGGTTGCCATTTCTTCCCACAACGGGTCTTCTGGACCCAGGGATTGAACCCATGTCTTTTGCATCCCTTGCATTGGCAGGTGGATTCTTTACTACTGAGCCACATGGATGACATTGACTATGAATCCCTAATTACTCTCCAAATTAAAGCACTGGCCTCTGCAATCTCCTTTTACCCACTCATGCACATGTGTGAAAGTGAAGAATAGGAATTAAATACTGGATGAAACAATTAGCCACTACACACATATTGTTTTCCTGACTTAGACAATTTCCTTTAACAAGGATAGCAAGATAATTTTTGGTTATGCATTTTGATTGGAAAGACCCCCTGGAGTAGGAAATAGCAAGCCACTCGAGTGTTCTTGCCTAGAAAATTCCACGGACAGAGAAACCTTGGTGAGCTACAGTCCACGAGGTCACAAATAGTCAGACACAAGTGACTGACTGAGCACGCGCAGAACAGACAGATGAAAAGTGATTGGGTTAGTTACTTGTTTTCTTCAGAGTCGTGGAGAAAAACTCAGACAGGTAGTAACATTTTATTTCTTTGTGAACAACTGAATTTATCAGTTCTCAACACAAAATTATTGTTGCATAGTGACATTTTGAAGATGCAATCCTACCTACTTCTAAATTACTTTGCTATTATTTAATTTCAGAGTCCTTGTCCTGCCAATTACAATCGGGGGATTCTTTTCAATTGATACCTTATGGTGAACTGTGTTGTATTCATGATTTCCAAAGAAGATTTAGCTTTGGGACCAGGGACCAGGCTTGATCACTCAACAGCTTTTGTATAGCAGAGTTTTATTAAAGTATGAAAAGGGACGGGGAAAGATTCTGACATAGACATCAGAAGGGGGACGGAGAGTGCCCCCCTTGCCAGCCTAAGCAAGGGAATTTTATACTTTTTTAATTGGTTATTACAATAAGTCAAAAAAATGTCTCAGGGTTGCAAAAATTTTACCCACTCCCACAATTTACATTTTAAGATAACAGGATCAGAACTTAACAGTAGAAAGATCTTACCAGACCCACTCCCATAATGTACATTTTAAAATAACAGGCTTAGTCAGAAGGTTTTCAGCAGTGAGAAACTGTCCTCAAGCAGGATACATTGTTTTTCTATAATCCTTCAGTTCAGTTCAGTTCAGTTGCTCAGTCCTGTCTGACTCTTTGCGACCCCATGAATCACAGCACGCCAGGCCTCCCTGTCCATCAACAACTTCTGGAGTTCACTCAGACTCATGTCCATCGAGTCGGTGATGCCATCCAGCCATCTCACTCTCTGTCGTCCCCTTCTCCTCCTGCCCCCTTTCCCTCCCAGCATCAGAGTCTTTTCCAGTGAGTCAACTCGTCGCATGAGGTGGCCAAAGTATTGGAGTTTCAGCATTAGCATCAGTCCTTCCAATGAATACCCAGGATTGATCTCCTTTAGAATGGACTGGTTGGATCTCCTTGCAGTACAAGGGACTCTCAAGAGTCTTCTCCAACACCACAGTTCAAAAGCACCAATTCTTCGGCGATCAGCTTTCTTCACAGTCCAACTCTCACATCCATACATGACCACTGGAAAAACCATAGCCTTGACTAGACGGACCTTAGTTGGCAAAGTAACATCTCTGCTTTTTAATATACTATCTAGGTTCATCCTTAGTACAGAGTTTAAACTGAGTTGTTTGTTGTGTAATCATAAGTTCTGGGTTTAAAGAAAGAAAAAAAAAATTTTATGTGACTTAAACTAAGGAATGCAGAGAAAAAAAAAATTGTCCTCCCATCTTCCTTGAGAGCCCTAGACCCCTTTCTTCTCCCCGGAAACACTCGACTTCTTATCAACCTGCCTAGAAATTGACTCTCTCACAAAGCACGCATAGAATTTGGTGATTGACTTCTTATAAATGAAAGAATGAGAAGATGAGGATGAGCAATATTCTTACTACAAAAGCATTCTGATTAAATAATATCCATAAAAATATACAATCCTGGGAGAAAAAGAAAAAAAAAACACTCACCAAATATACATTGGGAAAATTGAGAAGTGGGATTGATGTCATGACTGAAACAAAATTTGAAACTGGATATAGAGTCCAAGACATCCCTGGTGGCTCAGGGATGCCTACAATGCAGGAGACCCAGGTTTGATCACTGGATCGGGAAGATCCTCTGGAGAAGGAAATGGCAACCTGCTCCAGTACTCTTGCCTGGAAAATCCCATGGACAGAGGAACATGGTAGGCTACAGTTCATGGGGTCACAATGAGTCGGAAATGACTGAGTGACTTCACTTCACTGTAGACACCAAAAGCTAAATGCTAGCATTCAAATGCCCAGGCAGGTGCAAGAGGCCAATAATGTAACTAAATTTTCAAAATGTTCTTTACTGATGAAGAAAAGGGAAAATATGCAAAACTAAGCAGAGGGGCAAAACTATCAATTGAATTCAAATATAATAAAGCAATAGAGAATATTTTTAAAACTTCATTTAGAAGATTCTTAATGAAAAGTAAACATATATCACAAACTTTAAAGCTCTCTATGCTTTTAAATCAGTTCAGTTCAGTTCAGTCACTCAGTCGTGTCCGGCTCTTTGCAACCCCATTAGCTGCAGCATGCCAGGCCTTCCTTTCCAACACCAACTTCCGGAGTCTACCCAAACTCATGTCCATTGAGTTGGTGATGCCATCCAACCGTCTTATCCTCTGTCGTCCCCTTCTCCTCCTGCCCTCAATCTTTCCCAGCATCAGGGACTTTTCAAATGAGTCAGGTCTTCACATTAGGTGGCCAAAGTATTAGAGTTTCAGCTACAACATCAGGCCTTCCAAGGGACTCTCAACACCACAGTTCAAAAGCATTAATTCTTCGGTGATCAGCTTTCTTTATAGTCCAACTCCAACATCCATACATGACCACTGGAAAAACCATAGCCTGGACTAGACGGACCTTTGCTGGCAAAGTAATGTCTCTGCTTTTTAATATGCTGTCTAGGTTGGTGATAATTTTCCTTCCAAGGAGTAAGAGTCTTTTAATTTCATGGCTGCAATCACCATCTGCAGTGATTTTGGAACCCCCCAAAATTAAGTCTTTCACTGTTTTCACTGTTTCCCCATCTATTTCCCATGAAGTGATGGAACCAGATGCCATGATCTTCGTTTTCTGAATGTTGAGCTTCAAGCCAACTTTTTCACTCTCCTCTTTCACTTTCATCAGGAGGCTTTTGAGTTCCTCTTCACTTTCTGCCATAAGGGTGGTGTCATCTGCATATCTGAGGTTATTGATATTTCTGCCGGCAATCTTGATTCAAGCTTGTGCTTCATCCAGCCCAACGTTTCTCATGATGTACTCTGCATATAAGTTAAATAAGCAAGGTGACAATATACAACCTTGACGTACTCCTTTTCCTATTTGGAACTAGTCTGTTGTTCCATGTCCAGTTCTGACTGTTGCTTCCTGACCTGCATACAGGTTGCTCTAGAGGCAGGTCAGGTAGTCTGGTATTCCCATGTCTTTCAGAATTTTCCACAGTATATTGTGATCCACACAGTCAAAGGCTTTGGCATAATCGATAAAGAAGAAATAGAAGTTTTTCTGCAACTCTCTTTCTTTTTCAATGCTTTTAAATATGCTTGGGGCTGGTGTACTGGGATGAACCAGAGGGATGGGATGGGGAGGGAGGTGGGAGGGGGGTTAAAGATGGGGAACACATGTACGCACAGGGCAGATTCATGTCAATGTATGGCAAAACCAATACAATAATGTAAAGTAAGTAGCCTCCAATTAAATAAAAATAAATTAATTAATTAAATATTTATCATTGCAAAAAATGTTTCGGCTTTCCCAGTGATTTTCAGCTTTTATGCAACTGTGGGAATAAGAACTAAATCAATGCTATTTTACCTACCAACATATAGTCTTTCAAAGAATTTTCTTAAGTAAAATCAATCTGGGTAAGTCTCATAACTGATTATCGAAATAATTGAATCACCATTTCCAAGTGTGCAGTCGACTGAAAGTTGGAGATTCTATGTATTGTTTGAATAAGCACTTAACGTGTCCTCTATACATGTAAACTTCATGCCTGATTGTACATGCAGTTTACACAATCACTGTCTTATTTTAAGAGGTATTTTGAAGAGCACCACACCAGATACTGTTTTGCGCTTGCTCTCAATAACATCATCCTTCTAATAAGGTGTGGTTAAAGACAATTTTGACTCATTTCAAAGAAAGAGATTTAATCTAAGGTACAGCTAAGTACTACATCATTTATCTAAATTCACAGGCTATAACTTCAAAAGATAATTCAAATATGACTCTTAATTGCTAACTAGATCGATATCACTAATTAAAATTATTATCTATAGAAATCACATACTTCAAAGTTATTAGCAATTAGTGCATCCTTCAATGTAGTTTTAACTCTTTAGTAATCAATGAGGATACAATCTCTTTGAGGATACAATCTCTTTACATAATGTTAGTTTTATTTGTTAATATGATCATTTTTAGATCAAAGAGGAAGGCATATGACTAAAACTAGCTATATATAAAGGATCAATGGCTTCTTCTCCTGGAAGAAATAGGCTTATATTACCATTACAATGAGTAATTTTATAAGTTTATTATGGACACTTATTTCTCCATTTCTTGGCCTTGTTAAATTTTATTTTGTTAATTTTACTCTACAGAAATCTTATCTTTTACTGACAGCATTTCTAGGCTTACATGATCACTTCTTAGATTTTGCAATCTCAAAGAAATATGATTTTCTGTCTCTGACCTTTAGTGTGTAGAGCAATAGCTCTGCCCACTCTGGGTGCCCTGCTTGTGCCCAGATACACCACACATACAAAGGATGAACCACAGTTTGAGTCTTGGTAACAGGCCTTGTGATTTTCCCAGAACAGGAGAAGATGGAAGATCTGTGAGGAGCTCCTCAAAGGTCACCTTGCACTTGCCTCTGTGCATCATCTGTGAGGATGTCATGAGGCAGTTTCTAACCACCTCTCAGGTTCTGATGAGCTGTGTGGCTCTCTGTCCTGCATACTTCAGAATACAACTGTAGAATACAAAACCACTTATCTGCACTTTAGAATAGGATTCTCAGCAACAGGGAATCCAAAATTTGATGTTGCAGTTATTCAGATCCTATTGTTTTTGTTTGTGTTTCCTCCCTTTTTGTGTGTGGGGCAGGAATCATGGGAAGTTGGAGGAGTGATGTGGACTTTCTTGAGTTTTACACATTCAAAACATGCATATTTTAAAGAATGCAACAGCTTAAAACAATACAAAATTATGGGTCAAGAATCAGTTGGAGACAGCTTAACCCTGTTCTCCCCTCAGGATCTCACTAGGTTGTGGCCAACGGGTCAGGTAGGCTGTATTCTCCTATGCTGTCTTATTTAGGGAATATTGTGCCTCAAGTGCCACTTAGCTCCAAGAGGCTGAAACAGCCCTTTGCCACAACCCTGTCACTAAAGCTCTCTTGCAACAAGGCTTATTACTTTTTTTAAACAAATTTTTATTGAAGTATAGTTGATTTACAATGTTGGGTTAGTTTCTGCTATACAGAGAAGTGATTCCACTTTATATGTACCTACATATGTGTATATATACATATACACATATGAAAAGTGGTAGTTTCTCAGTGATGTCCAACTCTTTGCGATCCCATGGGCTATAGCTCACCAGGCTCCTCTGTCCATGGAATTATCTAGGCAAGAACACTGGAGTAGATAGCCATCCCCTTCTCTAGAGGGTCTTCCTGACGGAGGGATTGAACCTGGGTCTTCCTCATTGCAGGCAGAGTCTTTTCTGTGTGAGTCATCAGGAATGCCACCATATATATGTATGCTGTGCTGTGCTTAGTCACTCAATCATATCAAACTCTTTGCGACCCCATGGACTGCAGCTCACCAGGCTCCTCTGTCTATGGAATTCACCAGGCAAGAATACTGAAATGTGTTGCCATGTCCTCCTCCAGGGTATCTTCACAACCCAGGGATTGAACCCAGGTCTCCCATATTGCAGGCGGATTCTACCAGCTGAGCTACCAGAGAAGCGGCCTATACAGCCTATCCCTTTTTTAAGATATCCTTTTCCCACATAGGTCATTATACAGTATTGGGTATAGTTCCCTGTGTTATACTTTCTTAAAACTTCAAAAAATCTCAGTCTGAAGTAATGAATGTCCAGACGTAAATAATGTGGCAATATTTTGCAAGTGTTAAAAGTCACAGCAGAAAAACTTTTCTGTCATTGACTTGGTGATTAAAAGTCAATTAAATCTATACAATGCATGAGGTTTTAGATCTCTATATTACAGCGATCTTGCAGCATATTGCATGCTCATTGAACATGAGGACATTTGAAAAGATAAGTTGTGTTTTCCTATATTTTGTATTACATTATATTTTTTCTTAGTCATTTTCAGCATTATTGATGCAGATATATACCTATATTGCATAAATATATATGTGTGTATACACACATATATAATCTGTTTATTAGAGGCACTTAAAATAATACATGTATTATCAAAATTTAAAATAATATTGGCACCATTTTATAGTTAAAAATTCATATGTATGTATGTGTTTAAATCAAGTGTGACTGGTAATTTAATATATGTTCCCTGGAGCTAAATAACAAAAACAGCAGCATTTGAAAGGAATTTAAAGTGGCTGTTAACCAAATCCAGCTGCTACCTGGGCCTTTCCTTGTCTTCTACCCGAAGTCAAAGGAAGGCCACTTTCATAGCTCAAAATCATACTCTAGTAATTATCCCTTTTATTCTTACAATATTGATTCTTCCCCTTTACAAATTAACTCCTATCAGCCTACAAACCTCCTGTTAACTTTTTCATATTTCAAACATCATTTCTTAACTTCTCTTCATACACCATTTCTCTCTAGTTCTCAGCTTCTCTTAAAACAATGTACACTGAAATCTCAGATTTTTATCCTTCTCTTTCTATTTCCATTCAAGTAACTGTAGTTAGGCTTTCCTTGTGATATTGTTCATCAAATCACTTTAATGTGAAATTTGCAGTCTCTGTATTACTAGACCTGTCAATAACATTTGGTATAAGTGGGTATTCTTATAAACTCTTTACTTTGAGGATAATGTGTTGTCTTGATTTTACTTTTACATAGTGGTTCTTTTCTGTCTCCTTTACTATTTCCTTCTCATTTGTCTTAATATGAATCTTTTATAATTGCTACATTCTGTTTTCTAGTTCCCAGTAGCTTGATGTCATCATTATACTGAACTGTGTGTATATTGTGTAGAATGTTGATATTTCAAGACCTATTTTTTGTGGTGACTGGGAGTAGGAAAATTATTATAGTCCTATGTATGGCATGATCATCAATGGGTTATGTTGCCCTTTGCACATAAAAGTAAACTATCTTTAATCCTCATAATTGGTAGAAACTTAGAAGAGTGCCTTTGTCAGATTAAAAACCACATGCTAAGAAGATATGTTTCAGTAAAGATACCACTTCCAACAGGAGATGCCTAGCTGAAGTGAGCTCCTGGTTTAGTTTATGATACTCTACCCACATATTTCAAGTCTTGAAAGATGATGCTGTGAAAGTGCTGCACTCAATATGCCAGCAGATTTGGAAAACTCAGCAGTGGCCACAGGACTGGAAGAGGTCAATCTTCATTCTAATCCCAAAGAAAGGCAATGCCAAAGAATGCTCAAACTACCGCACAATTGCACTCATCTCACACGCTAGTAAAGTCATGCTCAAAATTCTCCAAGCCAGGCTTCAGCAGTATGTAAACCGTGAACTCCCAGATGTTCAAGCAGGTTTTAGAAAAGGCAGAGGCACCAGAAATCAAATCGCCAACATCCGCTGGATCATGGAGAAAGCAAGAGAGTTTCAGAAAAACATCTATTTCTGCTTCATTGACTATGCCAAAGCCTTTGACTGTGTGGATCACAGTAAACTGTGGAAAATTCTGAAAGAGATGGGAATCCCAGACCACCTGACCTGCCTCTTGAGAAACCTGTATGCAGGTCAGGAAGCAACAGTTAGAACCAGTCATGGAACAACAGACTGGTTCCAAATAGGAAAAGGTGTACGTCAAGGTTGTGTATTGTCACCTTGCTTATTTAACTTATATGCAGAGTACATCATGAGGAACGCTGGGCTGGAAGAAGCACAAGCTGGAATCAAGATTGCTGGGAGAAATATCAATAACCTCAGATATGCAGATGACACTACCCTTATGGCAGAAAGTGAAGAGGAACTCAAAAGCCTCTTGATGAAAGTGAAAGAGGAGAGTGAAAAGGTTGGCTTGAAGCTCAACATTCAGAAAACAAAGATCATGGCATCTGGTCCCATCACTTCATGGGAAATAGATGGAAAAACAGTGGAAACAGTGTCAGACTTTATTTTTTTGGGCTCCAAAATCACTGCAGATGCTGATTGCAGCCATGAAATTAAAAGACGCTTGCTCCTTGGAAGGAAAGTTATGACCAACCTTGATAGTATATTAAAAAGCAGAGACATTACTTTGCCAACCAAGGTCCGTCTAGTCAAGGCAATGGTTTTTCCCGTGGTCATGTATGGATGTGAGAGTTGGACTGTGAAGAAGGCTGATCGCCGAAGAATCGATGCTTTTGAACTGTGGTGTTGGAGAAGACTCTTGAGAGTCCCTTATACTGCAAGGAGATCCAACCAGTCCATTCTAAGGGAGATCAATCCTGGATGTTCATTGGAGGGACTGATGCTAAAGCTGAAACTGCAATACTTTGGCCACCTCATGAGACGAGTTGACTCACTGGAAAAGACTCTGATGCTGTGAAAGGTTGTGGGCGGGAGGAGAAGGGGATGACGAAGAATGAGATGGCTGGATGGCATCACCAACTCTGTGGACATGAGTTTGAGTGAATTCCGGGAGTTGGTGATGGACAGGGAAGCCTGGCGTGCTGTGATTCATGGGGTCGCGGAGAGTCGGACACGACTGAGCGACTGAACTGAACTGACCCACATATAATCTTACATGTGTAGGAGCCTGACACATGAATGGAACGGAAAGTGAATGGGCTTACCATATTGAGTCTTTAATGTTTATGACTTCTGTCCTAAAATGATTTATAATTCCCTATTTCAGTTGTGGTGAAAGGATTGGATCCTTCCTGCGGTAATTTCTTCTCAGGTCTGGAATATGAGGATTCTGCCAGGGGTTACATCTTCTTGCCAATTGCAGCTGTCCCTTGGTTTCTACAGGGTAGGGGTGAGGAGTTGCTTCCAGGAATCCCTATATATAAACCCACAGATGCTTAAGCCACTTAGAATGGCAGTAATACAGTATATACAGTTGGGCTTCCACATTGCGTCTTTCCCATATGAGAATGAAACCACCTGTGGAAATTTCTATCCATGATTGTCTGAGTCCACAAATTCAAAACCAGTGAATAAAAATGGCTGACTGTATATTTACTGAAAGGCAATACATGTATAAGTAAGCCCATACAGTTCAAACCCGTGTTGTTCCAGGGTCAACTCTACCCACCCGGGTACTGAAAAACAGCCCTAGGATGAGTCCATGGACCCACTGGAACCTCTGTAAGATAAGCTGACTCAAAAGTCACTGCACACCTAGAATCTATTTCTTTCCATCTTAACTTCAGGAATCTGATAGGGATAGAGGTCAGCTGCTACCTTTAGGTGGCATTATATTTTCTTTCCTCACGAGACTACTCCTCAAACAAGCTGGATCTGTGACTAGTTGTCATAGTGGTTCAAAGGCCCTTCTTGGATTTGGTCCACTGTTACTCCTTCAACAGCATATTGGTTCACTGCCTCCTTGGCAAACTCTCATGCAGTCACACTAAGCCCCTGCAGCTCTTTGAATGAGCCAAGCAAACCCTTATTGGTACTACTTCTCCTTTGTTGAATTCTTCCCCCTGCCCCAAATATCCACATGCATAACCCTATCACCCATGTCAGGTTATGAATCAAATATTAGTTTTTCATAAAGCTGACTCCGATCACTGTTTTTACAGGTGAAAACTTATCCACTTATCCACATACCAACCAGCCCTGATATTCATTGCTAATTTTTTCCATAGCATGACTCACTTATTCCTATATTACTTATTTAATTATATATTAGACTTAACTGTTTATACTCCCTCATGATTATTCAAATTCCACATTTTTATTTCATTTTCTATAAAGAAAATTAGGGTAATGGCAATAGTGTATATATGATACAATAAGCCCATGTATAAGAGGAAAGTCCACGTATATGACCTGTGAAATCATCAGTCATTGAACTTAAAAAGAATTCAGATTATTTAACGTCTTCTGACACTGAAAATAAAAATCATCTTCATTTCCAATTGTAATATTTTTCTGACTTATTTTTTTGTTATATTTTCTTGAAATAATTTTCAAAATGTGAGTAACAGCAATAAAGAAAAAGATTGAAAATTATAAATATTTGGCAGTATAGGTCTACGTCAAGGTTGTATATTGTCACCTTGCTTATTTAACTTATATGCAGAGTACATCATGAGGAACGCTGGGCTGGAAGAAGCACAAGCTGGAATCAAGATTGCTGAGAGAAATATCAATAACCTCAGATACGCAGATGACACTACCCTTATGGCAGAAAGTGAAGAGGAACTCAAAAGCCTCTTGATGAAAGTGAAAGAGCAGAGTGAAAAGGTTGGCTTGAAGCTCAACATTCAGAAAACTAAGATCATGGCATCTGGTCCCATCACTTCATGGGAAATAGATGGAAAAACAGTGGGAACAGTGTCAGACTTTATTTTGGGGGGCTCCAAAATCACTGAAGATGCTGATTGCAGCCAGGAAATTAAAAGACACTTACTCCTTGGAAGGAAAGTTATGACCAACCTTGATAGTATATTAAAAAGCAGAGACATTACTTTGCCAACCAAGGTCCGTCTAGTCAAGGCAATGGTTTTTCCCGTGGTAATGTATGGATGTGAGAGTTGGACTGTGAAGAAGGCTGATCGCCGAAGAATCGATGCTTTTGAACTGTGGTGTTGGAGAAGACTCTTGAGAGTCCCTTATACTGCAAGGAGATCTAACCAGTCCATTCTAAAGGAGATCAATCCTGGATGTTCATTGGAGGGACTGATGCTAAGGCTGAAACTGCAATACTTTGGCCACCTCATGCGACGAGTTGACTCACTGGAAAAGACTCTGATACTGGGAAAGGTTGAGGGCGGGAGGAGAAGGGGACGACGGAGAATGAGATGGCTGGATGGCATCACTGACTCTGTGGACATGAGTTTGAGTGTACTCCGGGAGTTGGTGATGGACAGGGAGTCCTGGCGTGCTGTGATTCATGGGGTCGCGGAGAGTCGGACACGACTGAGCGACAGATTTGATCTGATCTGATCTGACATGTTTTTTGTAAGACAAAGAAAAAGTTATCCAGACTCATTTAGTCTATGGGGAAGGTGATCATTGAGGTTACACTTGTGTATTGTGCAGAGGGAGGGGAAAGGAAAGAAGTGAAAAAGAGGGGATTCTGGGAATTGCAAAGATCGGAGAGAGGAGGAGGAAAATCATTGGTCTCCTCAGAAAATCCTCTTAAGCCTAGAGTGCATCCATAGAGGTCACTTTCTAAAGGCCTAGGTTTCAAATTTCTGAAGGTCTGTAGGTATAAGGGAATGAGTTATCTACATTAAGAGCACAGCAAACACGAACATTTTCCTACCCCTCAGTTCAATTCAGCTCAGTCGCTCACTCGTGTCTGACTCTTTGACCTCATGGACTGCAGCATGCCAGGCCTCCCTGTCCATCATCACCTCCCAGAGTTTACTAAAATTCATGTCCATTGATACGGTGATGTCATCCAACCATCTCATCCTCTGTCGTCCCCTTCTTCTCCTTTTCTCAATCTTTCCCAGCATCAGGATCTTTTCAAATGAGTCAGCTCTTCCCATCAGGTGGCCAAAATATTGGAGTTACAGCTTCAGCATCAGTCCTTCCAAAGAACACCCAGGACTGATCTCCTTTAGGATGGACTAGTTGGTTCTCCTTACAGTCCAAGGGACTCTCAAGAGTATTCTCCAACACCACAGTTCAAAAGCATCAATTCTTTGGTGCTCAGCTTTCTTTATAGTCCAACTTTCACATTCATACATGACTACTGGAAAAACCACAGCCTTGAATAGATGGAACTTTGTTGGCAAAGTATTGCCTGCTGCTTAATAAGCTGTCTATTTGGTCATAACTTTTCTTCCAAGGACCAAGAGTCTTTTAATTTCATGGCTGCAGTCACCACCTGCAGTGATTTTGGAGCCCAAAATAATAAAGTCAGCCATTGTTTCCCCATCTATTTGCCATGAAGTGATGGCACCAGGTGCCATGATTTTAGTCTTCTGAATGTTGAGTTCTAAGCCAACATTTTCACTCTCCTCTTTCACTTTCATCAAGTGGCTCTTTAGTTCTTCAATTTCTCCCATAAGGGTGGTGTCATCTGCATATCTGAAGTTATTGATATTTCTGCCGGCAATCTTGATTCCAGCTTGTGCTTCATTCAGACTAGTGTTTCTCATGATGTACTCTGCATATAAGTTAAATAAGCAGGGTGACAATATACTGCCTCGACGTACTCTTTTCCTATTTGAAACCAGTCTGTTGTTCTGTCTCCAGTTCTTACTGTTGCTTCCTGACCTGCATACAGATTTCTCAAGAGGCATATCAGGTTGTCTGGCATTCCCAGCTCTTTAAGAATTTTAGTTTGTTGTGGTCCACACAGTCAAAGGCTTTGGCATAGTCAATAAATCAGAAGTAGATGCTCTTCTGGAATTCTCTTGCATTTTTGATGATCCAATGGATGTTGGAAATTTGATCTCTAGTTATTCTGGCTTTTCTAAAACCAGTTGAATATCTGGAAGTTCACAGTTCATTAACTGTTGAACCCTGGCTTAGGGAATTTTGAGCATTACTTTACTAGCATGTGAGCTTAGCTTAAGTCACTCAGTCGTGTCAGACATGACACCATGGACTGTAGCCTCTTTGCAACACCATGGACTGTAGCCTACCAGGCTCCTATGTCCGTGGGATTATCCAGGCAAGAGTACTGGAGTGGGTTGCCATTTCCTTCTCCAGGAGATCTTCCCAACCCAGGGATTGAACCCGGGTCTTCCGAATTGTAGGCAGACGCTTTACCATCTGAGCCACCTTGTGTGGTAGTTTGAGCATTCTTTGGCTTTGCCTTTCTTTGGGATTGAAATGAAAGCTAACCTTTTCCAGTTCTGTGGCCACTGCTGCATTTTCCAAATTTGCTGGCATAATGATAGCAGCACTTTCACAGCATCATCTTTTAGGATTTGAAATAATTCAACTGGAATCCCATCACCTCCACTAGCTTTGTTCATAGTGATGCTTCCTAAGACCCACTTGACTTCACATTCCAGGATATCTGGCTCTAGGTGAGTGATCACACCATTGTGATTATCTGTGTCATGAAGATATTTTTTGTATAGTTGTTCTGTGTATTCTTAACATATTTTCTTAATACCTTCTGCTTCTGTAGGTCCACACAATTTCTGTCCTTTATTGAGCCTATCTTTGCATGAAATGTTCCCTTATTGTCTCAATTTTCTTGCGTAGATCTCTAGTCTTTCCCATTCTACTGTTTATCCCTTTTCTTTGCACTAATCACTAAGGAAGACTTTCTTATCTCTCCTTGCTATTCTTTGGAAATCTAATCTGTGTTCAGATGGTTATAATTTTCCTTTTCTCGCTTGCTTTTCACTTCTCTTCTTTTCACAGCTATTTGTAAGGCCTCCTCAGACAGCCATTTTGCTGTTTTGCATTTCTTTTTCTTGGGGTTGATCTTGATACCTGTCTCCTGTACAATGTCACAAACCTTCATCCATAGTTCATCAGACACTCTATTAGATCTAGTCTTTTAAATCTGTTTCTCACTTCTACTGTATAATCATAAGCGATTTGATTTAGGTCATACATGAATGGTTTAGTGGTTTTCCCTACTTTCTTCAATTTAAGTCTGAATTTGGCAATAAGGAGTTCATGATCTGAGCCACAGTCAGCTCCTGGTCTTGTTTTTGCTGACTCTGTAGAGCTTCTCCACATTTGGCTGCAAAGAATATAATCAATCTGATATCAGTGTTGACCATCTGGTGACGTCCATGTGTAGTCTTCTCTTGTGTTGTTGGAAGAGGGTGTTTGCTATGACTAGTCCTTTCTCTTGGCAAAACTCTATTAGCCTTTGCTCTGCTTCATTCTGTACTCCAAGGCCAAGTTTTCCTGTTACTCCAGGTGTTTCTTGACTTCCTACTTTTGTGTTCCAGTCCCCTATAATGAAAGGAACATCTTTTTTGGGTGTTAGTTCTACAAGGTCTTGTAGTTGAACCATTGAACTTTGGCTTCTTCAGCATTACTGGTCGGGACATAGAGTCGGATTACTGTGATATTGAATGGTTGTCCTTGGAAACGAGCAGAGACCATTCTGTCGTTTTGAGATTGCATCCAATACTGCATTTTGGATTCGTTTGTTTACTACAGTGGCTACTCCATTTCTTCTAAGCGATTCTTTCCCACAGTGGTAGATATAATGATCATCTGAGTTAAATTCACCCATTCCAGTCCATTTTAGTTTGCTGATTTCTAAACTGTCGACATTCACTCTTGTCATCTCCTTTTTGACCACTTCCAGTTTGCCTTGATTCATGGACCTAACATTCCGGGTTCCTATGCAATATTGCTCTTTACAGCATCGGACCTTGCTTCCATCACCAGTCATGTCCACAACTGGGTGCTATTTTTGCTTAGGCTCTGGCTCTTCATTCTTTTTGGAATCATTTCTCCACTGATCTCCAGTAGCATATTGGGCACCTACCGACCTGGGGAGTTCATCTTTCCTACGCCTGGCAGCTATTTATGTTTATGTACTGATGTGGGGCTAACTCCTTTAAACTACATTCATCCATTCATTTACTTCTTAAATGTTTAATGGATTCTAGTATACTTTTGGTTCAAATGGGGTGGTGACAAATTTATGGAAGTTCGTCAGATGTCCACAGCCATCTGACCTTTAGCATAATCGATATGGACCAATATATGGTAAAAAGTAGCTACCTCCACATGATGATCTGGAGGGACACAATGTGTAAAATTTCTAATATATTGTACTTTCGTTTATTCATTTCACTTGTATGGAATGACCTTCCTCAATTTTGCTGTTTTAGAAAATCCTCTTGAAGTTTCAAAGCTCATTTCACATGCCATCTTCCTCACTGAATAACTGAAGTTGCGAGCTCTTTGAAGGTGAGACTCACTCATTCGTATAATTATGTTCCCAGTGACTAGCATAGCAAACACTTAGTATGTATTTGTTTCATGATTCAATAAGACATTCTTGAATTTTTATCTTAATTATTTTTCTGGTCCATCTACTGCCACAGCAAGTTTCTGATAACAATGAGATAAAAATTTCACTCTCTTTTATATATTAATATTTTCTCTTCTTTATCCCAAAACACTTGATGAAAAAATATGAAGTGGCATTGTTTCAATGTCTTTCAAATTCTTTATGTAAACACTGACTGTGGCATACATATACACGTGTGCATGCAAACAGCAGTAACTTCCTATAACTAAATATCTACTTTGTCCTAGTGAAGCTCCTCTTAAAAGCATAGCAACTTAAGAAACTGACAAAGAATTAATCTCAAAAATATACAAGCAACTCCTGCAGCTCAATTCCAGAAAAATAAACGACCCAATCAAAAAATGGGCCAAAGAACTAAACAGACGTTTCTCGAAAGAAGACATACAGATGGCTAACAAACACATGAAAAGATGTTCAACATCCCTCATAATCAGAGAAATGCAAATGAAAACCACAATGAGGTACCATTTCATGCCAGCCAGAATGGCTGCTATCCAAAATTCTACAAGTAATAAATGCTGGAGAGGGGGTGGAGAAAAGGGAACCCTCTTACACTATTGGTGGGAATGCAAACTAGTACAACCACTATGGAGAACAGTTTGGAGATTCCTTAAAAAACTGGAAATAGAACTGCCATATGATCCAGCAATTGCACTCCTGGGCATGCACACCGAGGAAACCAGATTTGAAAGAAACACGCATACCCCAATGTTAATCACCACACTGTTTATAATAGCCAGAACATGGAAGCAACCTAGATGTCCATCAGCAGACAAATGGATAAGAAAGCTGTGGTACATATACACAATGGAGTATTACTCAGCAATTAAAAAGAATACATTTGAATCAGTGCTAATGAGGTGGATGAAACTGGAGCCTATTACACAGAGTGAAGTAAGCCAGAAAGAAAAACACCAATACAGTATACTAACGCATATATATGGAATTTAGAAAGATGGTAATGATAACCCTGTATGTGAGACAACAAAAGAGACGCAGATGTACAGCCTAGTCTTTTGGACTCTGTGGGAGAGGGCGAGGGTGGGATGATTTGGGAGAATGGCATTGAAACATGTATATTATCATATGTGAAATGAATCGCCAGTCCAGGTTTGATGGATGATACAGGATGCTCGGGCCTGGTGCACTGGGATGACCCACAGGGATGGAATGGGGAGGGAGGTGGGAGGGGGGTTCAAGATGGGGAACACATGTACACCTGGGGTTGATTCATGTCAAAGTATGGCAAAACCAATACAATATTGTAATTAGCCTCCAATTAAAGTTAAAAAATAATAGCTGAAAGCTCTAACAGGTCAGGTTGTCTGATCCTGAAGGTAGGCTTTCCTCAGAATATCATGCTGCCTCTACCTATATGTTATTAATTTCTTTTTGTAGAAAATAGCCCACAAGTTTTCAAGATGAGAACATAGATGTCTATGTGATTAATTCATATATAAAATGAATTCTAGTGTTTTTCTCCCACCCAAGAAATCTACTTACTTCTCTATTTTCAAATGTAGGGCATTACAGATTACTCGATAGGTGTTCCATATGATTTCTGTGAAATGTTTATAAAGATCAGAAAAAAATTTGCACTGATAAATTATTTGCTTAAGCATTAGATATAGTAAGAAAAATACTCAGAACTATACTAACACATATCTTTATAATAACCTAAAAGTCGGACACAACTGAGCAACTGAACTGAACTGAACTGAAAAGAACTAATGCTTAAAGTAGGTTATTTGTACTTTTCCATGTATCAATTCTAAACCAATAATACTTTATTATCCCCAGAAGTGTATGCTCCACGAATGTCAAGACATTAGCAAAGACTTGCAAAAACAACCTTTCTATTGTATATAGTAGAATTCTATCCACCACTCATTGCCTATGTGAACTTTAAAAAGTTATCTTCTCTAAGCCCTAGTTTCCTCAATTCTAAAATGAGGCTAACAATGAATGAATTGCTTGAATGTAATTATTATTAAGTAAAGTATCTAAAGTCCTTGGAACAGAGATGCCATTTAACTATTATTTTAAAAATAGATTGAACTAAAATAGATGAACTTTGAATGCTTCCCACTTTTCTGGGTGGTGGGTCCTTGTATATCAGAATCAGAAGTGATGTTAGTAATGACTAGCTGCAATTCAGTTCAGTTCAGTTCAGTCTCTCAGTTGTGACCGACTCTTTGCGACCCCATGAATCACAGCATGCAAGGCCTCCCTGTCCATCACCAACTCCCGGAGTTCACTCAAATTCATGTCCATTGAGTCAGTGATGCCATCCAGCCATCTCATTCTCTGTTGTCCCCTTCTCCTCCCACCCCCAATCATTCCCAGCATCAGAGTCTTTTCCAGTGAGTCAGCTCTTTGCATGAGGTGGCCAAAGTATTGGAGTTTCAGCTTTAGCATCAGTCCTTCCAATGAACACCCAGGACTGATCTCCTCTAGAATGGACTGGTCAGATCTCCTTGCAGTCCAAGGGACTCTCAAGTGTCTTCTCCAGCACCACAGTTCATCAATTCTTCGGCGACCAGCTTTCTTCACAGTCCAACTCTCACATCTGTACATGATTAGATAACCCTTGTAAGAAAATATATGAATGCATAAAATTTTGTCAAACTTACAGTTCAAAACTTTGTTTCATTTTGATAAAAGTTATTTCCAATAGGAAATGCACTTTTGAAATAATTCACAGGAGACTATATGGTTTTAAAGATACATTCTCCACCTTTCTGCCCACTGAGAGAGAATAGCTAGGAATTTTTAAAGTGTGTATTTTCCTCTGAGTTTCAAAAGATTATCTTTCAGGTTGATTTTAGGCTCTGTAAAATTTTGATAACAGTCTGTTAGAGTTGATGTGTTTACAATGATTTTTCCATTGGGTAAGCTACATACATAGTGTGTTCAGTGAGTGTCTTAAAGTACACCTCAGTGCATTTTTGAACAAATTATTGTTATCTGAGGGGAAAAAACAAACAAACAAACAAAAACCCTGAAATGAGTCAAAGACTTGCCTCACTGAACACTGAAAATGTTACCACTTTTTGAAATTCTTGCTTCAACCAGGTAATTATATACTGAACATTAGGAAAGTTTGGAGTTGAGTGTATATATATTCTTCAATACCCTATGGATATGTGGATTTTGCAGTGGAAGGACAAATGTCCTACAAATATGAAGAAATATTAAAGATCATATTAACCTTTAAAATGCATGAAAAAAACTCAAACTTTAAACACTGCTTACTTTTAGAACATAGTCTTTCAACAATGATGACAAAATATTTCTTATACATTTCATATATACAGTTGCCTTTTTACTGTTGATTTTTCTTAAAAATTAAATGAGGAAGAGGGATTATTACCTACATTTATATAGAAATAAACCAAAGGGTATATAGGATGCAGGGACCATTGCTTAACAATCAAGAGAGGAAACAGGAGGGATAAAAATGTCAATACTATCGAGACCCGTAGTTTGGAGCCTGTGAGAACAAGCTTCTCAGAGCACACAAAAGAGACAAAGCTTTTGTTCAGGAAGAGCTAAAACTTTCAATCTTATCCTGTAGCCAGCACTTTCTCTGTAATGTGTAGGAGTATATAAGATTTTAAAATCATTTAAGCAATGCAAATGTAAAGTGTCCTTTTGGAATTCTAGGAAAGTATTCTTCCTGATGTGCACTGTAAGATTACTTCATTCATTATCATTCAGTGACTATATATAGATCTTTAACACAAACTCCTTCTGGGGATGTTAAACTGAAAACCATTGTGGTAATATCATATGAGTCCATTAACATTAGAGAAATCTGTGCTGATATATTTTATTTAATTTTATTTTGCTTTACTTCTATCTCCATATTCAATGATAGTTTTTTTCCTATGAATCACTTCAGACTGGAGCTCTGGGATTTTGCTATCATATTCTTGTAATTCTCTAATCTACTTACAGAACTTTGACATTATGAGGAGCAATTTATTTTATCTTAAAATAAACTCTGTACTGTTTCTATGGACTTTAATATTCCCAACCGAAAAAGCATTTTCTCTAGGTTGACAATAATTTATATTTGGTTATTATTGATATTCTCAAGTTTTCAGTTATTTTATTTATATAATCTATTCAAGAATCTAATTCTTTAAAGTCTGTATTATTTAAAAGACTAAGCTTTTAGTATGATTCCATTAAAGATCACGAAAAGAGTAAAAAAAAAGAAATCAAGTGAAGGATTCATAGGAAATATAAAGTATTAACAACAAATTTCTTAAGTGAAGCCCTATATTTTGATCTTTTTATTAATATTTTCTTTAGACCCTCGTATCATGTTTAGTATATGAAAATATGTTTGGATATTTAATACAACTTCATTATTAAAATATTACCACAAAGTTTTCATGTTATATCATCATTATTCTTGAGCAATTCACTTTGTAAATTACCATTTTAAACTAACTCTTAGAAAACTTAAAACATTTTGGCTTATTCTCTAATTAGTTATTTTATTACATACTGCATTATTTTCTGACAAATTGCAAAATATAACAGAAACAAGAAAATAAATCTTTAAACTACAGGAGGTCCTGAAAAAGTTTCCATCACAAATACATACTTTAAAAAAATCATTTTTTCCTATAAAGGGAAAACAAAGCTAAACAATCAGGAGAAAAAGAAAAGAGAGAGGGAGAGAATAAGCCATCTTTCTCTATGGAAAATGAAACAAAATTATCAATTCCTACATTGATAATAATAGGTAGAACTAATTAAACAGTGATACTTAGATTGTTTTTTCAAATTTTTAGTTCAGTTCAGTTCAGTTCAGTCACTCAGTCGTGTCCGACTCTCCGCGACCCCACGAATCACAGCACGCCAGGCCTCCCTGTCCATCACCAACTCCTGGAGTTCACTCAAACTCATGTCCATCGAATCGGTGATGCCATCCAGCCATCTCATTCTCTGTCGTCCCCTTTTCCTCCCGCCCCCAACCTTTCCCAGCATCAGAGTCTTTTCCAGTGAGTCAACTCGTCGCATGAGGTGGCCAAAGTACTGGAGTTTCAGCTTTAGCATCAGTCCTTCCAATGAACACTTAGGATTGATTTCCTTTAGAATGGAATGGTCGGATATCCTTGCAGTCCAAGGGACTCTCAAGAGTCTTCTCCAACACCACAGTTCAAAAGCATCAATTCTTCGGCAATCAGCTTTCTTCACAGTCCAACTCTCACATCCATACATGACCACAGGAAAAACCATAGCCTTGACTAGACGGACCATGGTTGGCAAAGGAATGTCTCTGCTTTTTAATATACTATCTAGGTTGGTCATAACTTTCCTTCCAAGGAGTAAGCGTCTTTTAATTTCATGGCTGCAATCAGCAACCACAGTGATTTTGGAGCCCCCCAAAATAAAGTCTGACACTGTTCCCACTGTTTTTCCATCTATTTCCCATGAAGTGATGGGACCAGATGCCATGATCTTTGTTTTCTGAATGTTGAGCTTCAAGCCAACCTTTTCACTCTCCTCTTTCACTTTCATCAAGAGGCTTTTTAATTCCTCTTCACTTTCTGCCATAAGGGTGGTGTCATCGGCATATCAGAGGTTATTGATATTTCTCCCAGCAATCTTGATTCCAGCTTGTGCTTCTTCCAGCCCAGCGTTCCTCATGATGTACTCTGCATATAAGTTAAATAAGCAAGGTGACAATATACAGCCTTGACGTACTCCTTTTCCTATTTGGAACCAGTCTGTTGTTTCATGTCCAGTTCTGACGGTTGCTTCCTGACCTGCATACAGGTTTCTCAAGAGGCAGGTCAGGTGGTCTGGTATTCCCATGTCTTTCAGAATTTTCCAGTTTATTGTGATCCACGCAGTCAAAGGCTTTGGCATAGTCAATGAAGCAGAAATAGATGTTTTTCTGGAATTCTTTTGCTTTCTCCATGATCCAGCGGATGTTGGCAATTTGATCTCTGGTGCCTCTGCCTTTTCTAAAACCTGCTTGAACATCTGGGAGTTCACGGTTTACATATTGCTGAAGCCTGGCTTGGAGAATTTTGAGCATGACTTTACTAGCGTGTGAGATGAGTGCAACTGTGTGGTAGTTTGAGCATTCTTTGGCTTTCCCTTTCTTTGGGATTGGAATGAAGACTGACCTTTTCCAGTCCTGTTGCCACTGCTGAGTTTTCCAAATTTGCTGGCATATAGAGTGCAGCACGTTCACAGCGTCATCTTTTAAGATTTGAAATAGCTCAACTGGAATTCCATCACCTCCACTAGCGTTGCTCGGAGTGATTCTTTTGAAGGCCCACTTGACTTCACATTCCAAGATGTCTGGCTCTAAGTCAGTGATCACGTTATTGTGACTATCTTGGTCATGAAGATTTTTTGTACAGTTCTTCCGTGTTCTTGCCACCTCTTCTTAATATCTTATGCTTCTGTTAGGTCCATACCATTTCTGTCCTTTATCGAGCCCATCTTTACATGAAATGTTCCCTTGGAATCTCTGTTTTTCTTGAAGAGGTCTCTTGTTTTTCCTATTCTGTTGTTTTCCTCTATTTCTTTGCATTGATCACTGAGGAAGGCTTTCTTATCTCTCCTTGCCATTCTTTGGAACTCTGCATTCAGATGCTTATATATTTCCTTTTCTCCTTTGCTTTTCACTTCTCTTCACAGCTATTTGTAAGGCCTCCTCAGACAGCCGTTTTGTTTTTTGCATTTCTTTTCCATGAAAATGGTCTTGGTCCCTGTCTCCTGTACAATGTTACGAACCTCTGTCCAGAGTTCATCAGGCACTCTATCTATCTGATCTAGTCCCTTAAATCTATTTCTCACTTCCAGTGTATACTCATAAGGGATTTGATTTAGGTCATATCTGAACGGTCTAGTGGTTTTCCCTACTTTCTTCAATTTAAGTCTGAATTTCGCAATAAGGAGTTCATGATCTGAGCCACAGTGAGCTCCCGGTCTGGTTTTTGCTAACTGTATACAGCTTCTCCATTTTTGGCTGCAAAGAATATAATCAATCTGATTTCAGTGTTGACCATCTGGTGATGTCCATGTGTAGAGTCTTCTCTTATGTTGTTGGAAGAGGGTGTTTGCAATGACCAGTGCGTTCTCTTGACAAAACTCTATTAGCCTTTGCCCTGCTTCATTCCGTGCTCCAAGGCCAAATTTTCCTGTTACTCCAGGTTGTTTCTTGACTTCCTACTTTTGCATTCCAGTCCCCTATAATTGAAAGGACATCTTTTTTGGGTGTTAGTTCTAAAAGGTCTTGTAGGTCTTCATAGAACCGTTCAACTTCGGCTTCTTCAGCGTTACTGGTTGGGGCATAGGCCTGGATTACTGTAATATTGGATGGTTTGCCTTGGAAACGAACAGAAATCATCCTGTCGTTTTCAACATTGCATCCAAGTACGTCATTTCGGACTCTTTTATTGACCATGATGGCTACTCCATGTCTTCTATGGGATTCCTGCCCACAGTAGTAGATATAATGGTCATCTGAGTTAAATTCACCCATTCCAGTCCATTTCAATTCACTGATTCCTAGAATGTCTATGTTCATCCTTGCCATCTCCTGACCACTTCCAATTTGCCTTGATTCATGGATTCCAGGTTCCTGTGCAATATTGCTCTTTACAGCACCGGACCTTGCTTCTATCACCAGTCACATCCACAACTAGGTATATGTTTTGCTTTTGCTCCATCCCTTCATTCCTTCTAGAGTTATTTCTTCACTGATCTCCAGTAGCATACTGGGCACCTACTGACCTGGGGAATTCCTTATTCAGTATCCTATCATTTCGCCCTTTGATACTGTTCATGGGGTTCTCAAGGCAAGTATACTGAAGTGGTTTGCCATTCCCTTCTCCAGTGGACCACATTCGGCTGTGGTCCATGTGATCAGATTGACTAGTTTCCTGTGATTATGATTTCAGTGAGTCTGCCCTCTGATGCCCCCTCCCAATACCTACCATCTTATTTGGGTTTCTCTTACCTTGGGCATGGGATATCTCTTCACAGCCGCTCCAAGAAAGCGCAGCTGCTGCACCTTACCTTGGATGAGGGGTATCTCCTCAAGGCCGCCTCTCCTGACCTTGAACGTGGAGTAGTTCTTCTCGGCCCTCCTGCGCCTGCGCAGCCTCCGCCTATTGGACGTGGGGTAACACCTCTCTGCCGCTGGTTCTGGCCTCAGGCGTAGGGTAACTCCTCACAGCTGTGCTTCTTTGTGTTGTCAGTTGCGCCACGGCTGGCATCTCTTGCGACTGGGCCGCCTGGGCGGCGTCTCTCCCTAAGTGCTTATTATAGACATTGTGTTAAGTGTTAAATTTGAAACTAAACAGACATGATTTCCTACTTGAAAGTAATCAAACTATAATTGGCAATGCAACTAACAATCTATTGCTATAAATTCCAGTATAAAATATTCAAGATTCTGTATGAGCATGACACTGGACATTTAGTGCACAGATAAGGGATTGGATGAGGTTCCAAGGGTAAGTATCCAGAAAAGTGGACAGAGTTCCAGGGATGGAGAAAGCAGATAAAAGATCCCACAAGGAGACAAACACATATAAGATAAGAGAAGTCCTCTGAAGGTTTGGGATTTTATTCATCAACTAGGTAGCAAGTTAGTCTACAGTGGTATCAGAAATGCCTTTAACTAACAGAAGGCATGCAAGTCCTGGATCAGAAACAAAAGACATTATTACTGCAAGGCAACCCAGTGGCCTCTCTGTTCATGTTTTCACCTTATTGAGTAAAGTGCATGGTGGTGGGCCCCAGGGATGCTGTTCACACAATAAGTTTGCATGATGGCTGGGGAAGCAGAGTTTATGAAACTTCACTCTTATGAAGGATTGCAAACCATCTGTCCAACCTTTGCCTCATAGAGAGAGAAAGATCTTATTTATTATACTGGGCAGCAAAACGGAAGTGTCCTCTGCTCTGGAAGCAGACACTCTAATCTAGCTCCTAAGTCTGTTCACCACTCAGTCTTTAGGAGTTAGTCTTACACAAAAGATTAAAAAAAAAGAAAGAAAGAAAGTACCTCTGTTTGCAAGACGTGTAGAAACAGAAACCATGCTTTGGTATGACTTATACGGTATCAGAAGTGTCTTGTCCCTGAAAGACTGAAATAATTCATCCATGAATATAATTAAATGTATCTCTTTGGGCTAGAGTCTAGAGAATAGTACTCTGATGACTGTCCCCAATTCTTCCACTGTTAGGATCAGTTGAGGATTTGGATTCCTCCTGAGAAACATTTTATAATTTACACTTCCCAGGAAATCATCTTCTTTCAATAAGATATTAAAACTCATTTGCATAAGATTTTGTAAAATGTTTTTACGGTATTTTAAATTTCCTCTTTCAGGAAGAATTACTCCCCTTACATTTCAAATTTTCAGTGTTTGTACCTACTGCTTTTCTTCCCATTTGGTTTTGAATATTTTATTTAAATTTTTGTAAAAATCTTTTAAAGTTTTAAAGCAGTTCTGATCCCCCTTATTTTTCAAGTAATATTATCTGATTTTATTTGTATTATTTCATCATTTTACTCATTGTTCAAACGGTGTGATTTAGATACTTAAATAATTTATTTATCACCAGTGATCCTTTCTGTTTCTTATATCTCTAAATGATCCCATTGTGGTAGTTTTTATTCTGTTTTTCCTAATTGGGATTTGAGCTTTCTTTTTCTATTTCAGAAAAACCTCCTCGATCACCATTAATCTCTCCTACTGTCATTTTATTTCTTTTGTCTCTTTTATAAGCAATTCAAGCTAAAGTGGTATATACTTAGTGTTTACTTCTCCAAATCTTTAGTCTTCAAATATTTGTTTTCTAATCTGACTTTTTTCTATACTAGACTCTACACTCAGTGAAAATTTCTTCTATCTGCACAAACACTTCTTTTTCTCAGATCATTTACTCTGGCCTCTGAATGTTGGATTTTATTAAGGTTCAACTCTGAGACTCTTCTCAACAAGTTACTATTTCTAGGCAAAGCCATTCACTTCTTGATGGTGCCAGGATTCTAAAATCGATCCTAGACTTCTGAACTCTGAATACATATTGATACAATTAACCAGTTATTTAAAATTTCCACTTGATGACTCAGTAAATATATGAGTCAACTATTCAAAATAACTTATTATTTATCTTAGCCTTGAAAATCCAAGTTTCCCCTTTCTTCTGTGTTTTATATCTCAAAATAGATAACAACCAAACAACCATTGAATTTCCAGGTTACAAATATCAGTTCAGTTCAGTTCAGTTCAGTCGCTCAGTCGTGTCCGACTCTCCGTGACCCCATGAATCACAGCACGCCAGGCCTCCCTGTCCATCACCAACTCCCGGAGTTCACTCAAACTCATGTCCATTGAGTTGGTGATGCCATCCAGCCATCTCATTCTTTGTCGTCCCCGTCTCCTCCCGCCCCCAATCCCTCTCAGCATCTCCCTTTTCTAGTGAGTCAACTCGTCACATGAGGTGGCCAAAGTATTGGAGTTTCAGTTTTAGCATCAGTCCTTCCAACGAATACCCAGGATTAATCTCCTCTAGAATGGACTGGTTGGATCTCCTTGCAGTCCAAGGGACTCTCAAGAGTCTTCTCCAGCACCACAGTTCAAATATAGGAATTTCTAATAATATTTTTGCTTATCCAACTAGCATTCCCCACCTATCACTATATTCTGTATATCTTGTCAATTTTAATTTCCTGATTCCAACAATCTTTATCAGTTTTCATCAAGATTTGTATAGCCAAATCATGATCTTCAAACAGAAATAATTTAATTTCTTCCTTAGCTATTTTCATTTAAATATTGGTCTAAATTCCATTTCCCACGTATCAGAAGTGTGATTTTTTTAAAATGTACAGCTCATTATCGATGAGTTCCACATTAAGCTTAAATAATTTATGAAATCCTACCTGTGGCAAAGGTCAATTGGGGAAGAGGTCTGACAGGCAAAGGCTAATCAGGACTCGAGGAACCCCCTGGATTTACCTGAGCATCTATCCCAAAGAAAACCGGAGTCTGACTGCCTTACAAAACTTATGCCTCTTACCAAGTCCTCTAATACTTATGGGACCCCCAACCACCTTTCTCTGAAAACATTAATTCAGAGTGTAATTAAAAAGTTCTCCTCGGCTTAATAGGAGTGTTCCAATCCAAGCCCCTCTGATAGCTTTCTAACTTCCTTCTCAAGTTTGTCCGGGCTCTTACAACTATGAATGTGACTGTTTACAGCCTCTCAGCTATGCAAGGACAGAAAGCCTAATATTCTAAAATACAGGAATTTGTTGAAGAAGTTAAAATTATTAGAATAGTACTAAAAAAAGATTTCATTGTTGAATCAATGCTTGCTGCAAAGTTTCCATATTTTCTATCTATTGTATCCTTGGAAATATATTAATCACATATAGAGAAAATAAGTAGTAGCCTTTGATTTAACCACATCAGATCTTAAGTTAATAAATTCTTTTCTTGTAACTCACTACACCCTTGCCTTATAGGAATGCAACCTTGTCATGTGTCTTTGGAGAATATCACCTGACTTTAGGAAAATCACCTTGAAAGAACATAAGCCTTTTTCTAGCTGACTAACCTTTGTTAGGGGAGAGGGCCATAAACTGTTAGCAGGCCTCCTGGCCAGAAGATGATGTAAACCACCTAAAACTTTTGTATATCATGAGACATGCAAAAATAAGCCCTGATCCTGATAAGGGTCAAGATTGCTGACCCCGCGTGATTTTGGCGTGACTCTATACCTCCCTTTCTCTATTTTTATGTGCACAACTTAGGGTATAAAAGCAGCACTGGAAAATAAAGTTTTGGGCCTTGCTCACTGAAGCTTGGTCTCCCCGTGTTGTTTTTTCTCCTTTTCTCTATTCTCCTTTTTCCGGTTGAGATCCTTGAAGCGCTGGGCCCTCTGTGTTTCCTTACCTGCCGGGCTTCTAAGAGCCACTCGAGGGGGTGCCCTGGTGGGGTGCCTCCAGTGATTCGAGAGGGCGCCTGTGGCCTACGTAAACAGAGCAAACCCTGTGCTGGGGTTTTATTGGTTTCCTGCGTAAACCAAGGAATTATCATCCTCTGTCTCTTTCTCTCTCTCTCTCGCTGACGCCGATGCTGTTCATCCCGAGGATACCCTGGGTCCATATCGAGGCAGCTCCCCGATAGCCAACATCCATTGGATCATCGAAAAAGCAAGAGAATTCAAGAAACAAAAAAAATCTACTTCTGCTTTATTGATTACATCTAAGCCTTTGATTGTGTAGATCAAAACAAACTGTGGAAAAACTTAAAGAGATGGGAGTACCAGATCACCTTACCTGCCTCTTGAGAAATCTATATGCAGGCCAGGAAGCAACAGTTAGAACTGGACTTGGAACAACAGACTGGTTCCAAATAGGAAAAGGATTATGTCAAGCCTGTATATTGTCACCCTGCTTATTTAACTTCTATGCAGAGTACATCGGGCTTCCCTGGTGGCTCAGAGGTTAAAGTGTCTGCCTGCAATGTGGGAGAACCTGGGTTTGATCCCTTGGTTGGGAAGGTCCCCTGGAGAAACAAATGGCAACCCACTCCAGTATTCTTTGCCTGCAGAATCCCATAGATGGAGGAGCCTGGCGGGCTATAGTCCATGGGGTCGCAAAGAGTCGGACACTACTGAGCGACTTCACTTTCACTTTCTTTCACTTTCATGAAGAGTACATCATGCAACTTGCCAGGCTGGATGAAGCACAAGCTGGAATCAAGATTGCTGGGAGAAATATCATTAACCTTAGATATCCAGATGATACCTCCCTTATGGCAGAAAGACAAGAAGGACTAAAGAGCCTCTTGATGAAAGTAAAAGAAGAGAGTGAAAAAATTGGGTTATCTCAACATTTCAAAAAACTAAGATCATGGCATCTGGTCCCATCACTTCATGGCAAATAGATCGGGAAACAATAGAAATAGTGAGAGATGTTATTTTAAGGGGCTCCAAAATTACTGCTGATGGTGACTGCAGACATGAAGTTAAAAGACACTTGCTCCTTGGATGAAAAGCTATGACCAACCTAGACAGTGTATTAAAAAGCAGAGACATTAATTTTCCAACAAAAGTTCATCTAATCAAAGCTATCATTTGTCAGTAGTCATGTAAGGATGCAAGAGTTGTACCATAAAGAAAGCTGAGTGCCAAAGAACTGTTGTTTTTGAACTATGGTGTTGGAGAAGACTCTTGAGAGTCCCTTGGACTGCAAGGAGATCAAACCAGTCAATTCTAAAGGAAATCAACCCTGAGTATTTATTGGAGGGACTGATTATGGAAAAACCGAAACAAACTTTATGGCCAACCCAATAATTTGAATTTCTAAAAAGATCTGACATGATATTGTGGAACCACACTTGGAAAACCACTGGTCTAAATTGGATGCACAAAAATTTAGAAATGCAGTAAGATATTATAGTTTCCCAACCTTCTATTTTGGTTGGAAAAGCATTTCAATATTTATTGGAAATTCTTCAGCTTCACTGCCATTAGGATCCTCATCTAGGATTCTTAAGTCACCAATAATCTGATAGTACTAGAAATATATGGAGGTGGTTCAATTTTCCAGAACTCCAGAGGAAATAATAAATCAACCTTTTAATTTTAAATTTTCTGAAATGTATTAAGATACTCTATAGGTCATTCAGACACTACCCAACATATTCTTTCTAAAATATACATATTCATACACACACATACAAACACACACATGCAGATTCATAAAATAAAAGTAATGCTGGTTATAAAACAGGATAAAGAGAATAGTTTTGGAGTGTTTCTAGTAATTCAAAATGGAATGATAAAATATAATCAACCGAAATTCATGAACAGATGGAGAAATATGGGATCATTTAACTGGATCATATAAAAACAACAATGAATACTAAGATGTCCTACTTAAACCACAGATAATAAACATTGAGGGATAAACTGTTCAAATTATAAACAAAGATCATCAAGCTGATGAAAAACAAGCCTATATACATGTCGCCTAAAATATTTCTTATATTCAGAGTTCAGTTCTCTTCAGTAGCTCAGTTGTGTCCGACTCTTTGCGAACCCATGGACTAATGCACACCAGGCCTCCCTGTCTATCACCAACTCCCGGAGTTTACTCAGACTCATCTCCATTGAGTCAGTGATGCCATCCAACCATCTCATTTTCTGTCATCCCCTTTTCCTTTCGCATTCAATCTTTCCCAGCATCAGGGTCTTTTCAAATGTGTCAGTTCTTTGCATCAAGTGGCCAAAGTATTGCAGTCTCAGTCAGCATCAGTCCTTCCAATGAATATCCAGGACAGAGAATACAGAGAAGCCATGATTAAAATAATAGAAAAATGTCATATAAACACTAATAAAATTGGATACAGTTATATAAATATAAATTCACAACATAATAAAGTTTTAACACTCCTCTCTTAGGAACTAGTGTAACAAGCAGACAGAAACGATACTTATGATTTGGTCAACATATATAAGCTAAGATATATACCATTAAAGCTATTAACTGATCGTTCAATTGGAAAAAATAACTGAATTGACCAAAAGCAGGGCATAAACACAAGTTTCAATAGTTTTCAAAGGGATATAGTCCTAGTACAAATATTCTCTGACTACAAGTGGATTTTATTTGACATTAAAACAACAGTATATGACAAAAATTCAAGTATATTCTAAAGTTAAATTGTCTCCTTTAAATAGTATGCAGTTTAAAGAAAACAATGAGGAAAAAGTGCATTTTGTTGAATAAGCAAATATTTTTCTGGAAGAAGGAAAATAACAGGTTTCTTTTTCAAAGAATTTTTAAAAATAACACATCATTGATTAAGCAGATTAAAATTTAAAGGAAAGAATTACAGAAGGCACTCAGGATCACTGCCATTAATTAAGAGAGAGAACAGGTCTATAGATTTTTGAAATTGAAAATAAAGTGATACTTCAGTTGGATAAATTTTGGGAAATATATTTGAAATTTTTAAATGTAACATCATATTCTGGAAAAAATAGAAGTTATTAAGACAGATCCCAAATAAGAGAATTAAATTGTTTTATATTTATTAAGTAGGGCTGAGTTTGTATTGAAAGCTTTCCACAGAGAAAACTGACAGCTTAGTAGTTTCACTAGTTAATTCTATTAAATATGTAAGAAAAAATAATGGTATTTAGCTAAGGAAGGGGCTTCCCAGGTCACTTAGTGATATATAATCTGCCTGCCTAACAGGAGACCTGGGTTCGATCCCTGTGTCTGGAAGATCCTTTAGAGAAGGAAATAGCCACCCACTGATATTCATGCTTGGAAAAACCTATGGACAGAGGAACATAGAAGGCTATAGTCCATGTAATCTCAAAGAGTCTGACACAATTTAGTGACTAAACCACCACCACCACCTGTACCTTACAGAAACCCTTGAGATTAGAAGATGAGGAAACATCCTCACCTCTAATTATAAGGTCATCTTGCCTTAAGTTATAAGACCCATTATATTATCAAGTATTGAAACAAAAATATTAAAATATTAATAATATGAATAACCAGTATGGTTAAAGGTAATATGCCACTATCTAGATGCCCTCATTTTAGGAGCTCAATTGATTAGTCAATTAAATTTTGCTATAATAACAGAGGACAGGAGATAAATCATGTAATTATCATCTAGCTGCTGTTGTTCAGTCTTCCAGTTGTGTCCAACTCTTTGAAACCCCACGGACTGAAGCATGCCAGGCTTCCCTGTCCTATACCATCTCCCTGAGGGTGCACAAACCCATGACCATCGAGTCAGTGATACCATCCAACCATCTCATCCTCTGTCATCCCCTTCTCCTCCTGCCTTCTATCTTTTCCAGGATCAGGATTCTTTATGGTCCAACTCTGACATCCATACATGACTATTGGAAAAACCAAATCTTTGACTATATAGACATTTGTTGGCAAAGTAATGTCTCTGCTTTTTAATATGCTGTCTGCTTTTTAATACACTGCCTAGGTTTGCCATAGTATTTTTTCCAAGGAAAAAGTGTCTTTTAATTTCATGCTGGCAGTCATTGTCCACAGTGATTTTGGAGCCCAAGAAAATAAAGTCTTTCACTGTTTCCATTGTTTCACCATCTATTTGCCATGAATTGATGGGACTGGATGCCATGATCTTTGTTTTTTGAATGTTGAGTTTTAAGCCAGCTTTTTCACTCTCCTCTTTCTCTTTCATTAAGAGGCTCTTTAGTTCCTCTTCACTTTTTGTCATAAAGATGTGTCAACTGTATATCTGATATTATTGATATTTCTCCCCGCAATCTTAATTCCAGCTTCTGTTTCATCCAGCCTGGCATTTCACATGCACTCTCTATATAAGTAGGATGGCAATATACACCTTCACACACTTCTTTCCCAATTTTGAACCTGTCTGTTGTTCCATGTCTGGTTCTAACTGTTGTTTCTTGACCTGCATTTGGGTTTCTCAGGCAGCAACTAAGCTGGTCTGGAAGTCCCATATCTTGAAGAATTTTTCCCAGTTTTTTGTGATCCACACAGTCAAAGGCTGCATAGTCAAAGAAGCAGATGATTTTCTGGAATTCTCTTGTTTTTTCAATGATCCAACAGATGTTGTCAACTTGATTTCTGGTTCCTCTGACTTTTCTAAACCAAGCTTGTATATATGGAAGTTCTCAGTTCACACTGTGATGAAGCCTAGCTTGGAGGATTTTGAGCATGACATTGCTAGCATGTGAAATGAGTGCAATTGCTAGGTAATTTGAGTGATTTTTGACATTGCCCTTCCTTGAAAATGGAATGAAAACTGACTTTTTCTGGACCTGTGGCCACTGCTGAGCTTTCGAAGTGACTGGCATATTGATTGCAGTATTTTAACAGCATCATTTTTGAGGTTTTGAAACAGCTGAGCTGGAATTCCATCACCTCCACTAGCTTTGTTCGTAGTGATGCTTCCTAAGGCCAGTTGACTTCACACTCCAGGATGTCTGACTCTAGGTGAGTGATCACACCATTGTGGTTATCTGGAGTATTAAGGTCTCTTCTCTGTGTAGCTCTTCTGTGTATTCTTGCCGCCTCTTTTTAAAATCGTTTGCTTCTATTATGTCCATACCATTTCTGTAATTTATTGTGCCCATTTTTGCATGAAATGTTCCCTTTGTATTTCTAATTTTCTTGAAGAGATCTCTAATCACTCCCATTCTATTATTTTCCTCTATTTCCATTGTTCACTTGGGAAGACTTTGTTACATCTCCTTGATATTCTTTGGACTCTGAATTCAGATGGATATATCTTTCCTTTTCTCCTTTGCCTTTAGCTTCTCTTTTTTTCTCAGCTATTTGTAAGGCCTCTTCAGACACCATTTTGCCTTTTTTGCATTATATTTTTGGGAATGGTTTTGATCACTGTCTTCTGTACAATGTTAGGGACCTCCATCCATAGCTCTTAAGCACTCTATCAGATCTAATCCATTGAATCTATTTGTCACTTCCACTGTATAATTGCAAAGGATTTTATTTAGGTCATACCTTAATGGCCTAGTTGTTTTCCTTATTTTGTTCAATTTAATTCTGAATTTTGTAATAAGGAATCATGATCTGAGCCCAGTCAGCTGACTGTATAGAGCTTCTCCATCTTCAGCTGCAAAGTTTATTATCAATCATATTATGATATTGTCCATCTGGTGATGTCCACCTGTAGAGTCATCTCTTTTGTATCATCTTGGAAGATACACAAAATATAAGTGACAAAATTCAAAATCTATTTATCATATTTTTGAGCCAGTTAGAAATAAAGAGAATTAATTTGATAATAGTCATGGAAATAATAGGTTGAAGCAATATGATGAAAGTTTATTGTTAAAAAGGCCTATATAGAATCTAGGCTATAAGAGAAAGTTACATGCTTTTTGCATTATAAGGGATTAATAATTGAGTCAGTAAAAAAATAATAGTTTAAATTAAGTGGAAATTCACTTATGCTACCCTACTATTATTTAAATACTGATATAGTTACAACTCACTTGAATAGATATGGTGAATATCATTCAGTTCAGTTCAGTTCAGTCGCTCAGTAGTGTCTGACTCTTTGCTACCCCATGAATCACAGGACACCAGGCCTCCCTGTCCATCACCAACTCCTGGAGTTCACTCAAACTCATGTCCATCAAGTTGGTGATGCCATCCAGCCATCTCATTCTCTGTCGTCCCCGTCTCCTCCCACCTCCAATCATTCCCAGCATCAGAGTCTTTTCCAGTGAGTCAACTCGTCGCATGAGGTGGCCAAAGTATTGGAGTTTCAGCTTTAGCATCAGTCCTTCCAATGAATACCCAGGATTGATCTCCTCTAGAATGGACTGGTTGGATCTCCTTGCAGTCCAAGGGACTCTCAAGAGTCTTCTCCAACACCACAGTTCAAAAGCATCGATTCTTCGGTGCTCAGCTTTCTTCACAGTCCAACTCTCACATCCATACATGACCACGGGAAAAACCATAGCCTTGATTAGACGGACCTTTGTTGGCAAAGTAATGTCTCTGCTTTTTAATATGCTATCTAGGTTGGTCATAACTTTCAGAACAGTATTTCCGAAAACAGTCAAATATTCAGGTTGTTGGGGTGTTAAGGTTAACCAAGAATACCACTTTAACTGTTAACTCTATGAGTTAGTCCAGAAAAGAGATCAATTAAAACATAAAACATTGGGGAAAGATACGGCTAGATCCTGAGATTTCAAACCAAACTGGAATCGACAAGCAAGAGCTTCCATGTAAATTAGTTAATCAAGAAAGGTATAGAGAGCAAGATACAGGTTATATGGGAAGATAGGCAAAGGCAAGTCTAAGAACATAGATCTTGGACTAAAGTTATATTAACCATGAAAGGTCCACAATTCCTTTGAATATTTATAAAGCTAATCCTCAAATATATATTCTTATACTTTGATATTTTTCCAAAGGCACAATGATATACTGAATAGCTTAATATTAGATTAAACAAATACATCATTATGAGTATCTGAAAACTCTTTTTATATTTTTACCTGGAGATATATCACAAATATTTAAAAAATATTAATATGTCATAATATCCAAGTGCAGTTGTTGAAAACACAAAGTCTAGAATAAGACTTATTGTTGTTGTTTAGCTGCTCAGTCGTGTCCAACTCTTTGTGATCCCATGGATTGTTGCCTACCAGTCTCCCCTGTTCATGGGATTTCCCAGGCAAAAAAATACTGGAATGGGTTGTCATTTCCTTTTCCAGGTGATCTTCCTTACCCAGGGATCAAACCTGTGTCTCTTGCAAGTTTCCTTCATTGTACGTGAATTCTTTACTGCTGTGCAGTTGCTGAAAACACCAAATCTAGAATAAAACTATTTGGTCTCAAGACCCACCTGCTCAACTTGCTAATTTATTTCCTATGCCATAATTTTCCCAAATGTGGAATGGAGATAATAATAATCTTACCTCCTAGAGTGGTTGTGAGAACTAAAGTATTTAATACATGAAAACACTAGGAACAGTACCTAGAGCATAAACATTCTTCAAGTGTTGGAAAGATCTATTCAATATAAAGATAAATTGCATAGAATATACTCATTTTTACTGATATTTAGCACTGAATATAGTTTCATAATCCAAACTAAGTTGAAGATATTTATGAACTATTAGTTTGTGTAGTAATTTTGTTAATTTTTAAATTATTTTTTGAATGTACATATTTCATTTCTACACATCAAATTAAATAGACCTGGTTCTGAAGTTAAGGAATAAAAAACACTGCTTTGCAATATGCAGCAAGATGATATGCTATTTAAATCAATCAATTTGGATTTAAACTAGTACAGGTAACACAAAAAAATTACCCATGTATAAAAATAGTCTATATTTTTAGTAATATTACATTTTCTTAAATTGTTTAATTTTGAATGTTGCAACACACAGTGTGCACATCTTTAATTTAATATAACTAATTTCTTGTTGTATATGTATGAATTTCAAAAAAAAAGGTTAACACTGATGTGGAAATATGCTTCACCAATATGATTTTTTAAATTGGTTTTTATTAGTGGAAATTTTTATTTTGTACCAAAATTATAAAATAATAGTAAGTTTAAAATGAAAGATCTCACTTTATACCATACTGATAGAAATTAAGGGAAAAAAATCAAGGATTATGTATAAGTATATATAAAGACATAAAAACATACTTAAAAGTTATTAAATCACCTAATTATAAAAGTAGTTTATATCCAGTATTTATAAAAACTTGATATTAAATGGAAGCTTTAAATAAAAAAATGTAGTTCTACTACCCAAAGATTATTGATATTAAAACTTTGCATATCTTTCCATTTTGACAAAATACACACACTATTCATGATGTATCAATATCTTTATCTGTGAAGAAGTAATTACTGAAACAAAATATTATTTTGGTTAAGATTGAGATGTATGTGTATGTGTGTGTCTATTCATTTACCTTAACCAATGTAGGTAGACCATCCAGGAAGCATTCTTTTTTAAAATATATATATATTTTATTGAAATATAGTTGCTTTACAATGTTTCAGGTACACAGCAAAGTGACTCAGTTAAACATATACATGTATGTTATTTTTCTGATTATTTTCCATTATAGGTTATTGCAAGATATTCACTAAAGTTCCTGTGCTATACAGTAAGTTTTGTTGTTTGTTGTGTGTTTAAGTTAGAAATCTAACATTCTATTCATACTGTCAAACAAGTGGAATCAAAATTTCCATAATTTTTTTAGCTAGGCAAACATTCATAAATTGTCTAAAATAAAGTTATGACCAACCTTGATAGTATATTAAAAAGCAGAGACATTACTTTGCCGACTAAGGTCCGTCTAGTCAAGGCTATGGTTTTTCCCGTGGTCATGTATGGATGTGAGAGTTGGACTGTGAAGAAAGCTGATCGCCGAAGAATCGATGCTTTTGAACTGTGGTGTTGGAGAAGACTCTTGAGAGTCCCTTATACTGCAAGGAGATCCAACCAGTCCATTCTAAAGGAGATCAATCCTGGATGTTCATTGGAGGGACTGATGCTAAAGCTGAAACTCCAATACTTTGGCCACCTCATGAGACGAGTTGACTCACTGGAAAAGACTCTGATGCTGGGAAAGGTTGGGGGCGGGAGGAGAAGGGGACGACGGAGAATGAGATGGCTGGATGGCATCACCGACTCTGTGGACATGGGTTTGAGTGTACTCCGGGAGTTGGTGATGGACAGGGAGGCCTGGCGTGCTGTGATTCATGGGGTCGCGGAGAGTCGGACACGACTGAGCGACTGAACTGAACTGAACTGATACATACTATGTATATGTGTGTGTATATAACAAAGCTTTTCTTCTACACTTAATAAAGCCTTGAGAAAGAGCATCTAAAAAAATAAAAGAAGAGATGGAGAAATGGTAAAACATAAACTAAATGAAATGGAAGCACTGAATATGAAATAGAAAAAGTGAAACAAAATAAATAAAAGTAAAAGATCATCATATACACTAGTTGTTTTTAAACATGGCTGTTATTTGGAAACACTTCTGGACCTTCGAAGAAGAAAAAGTGATACCTGAACATTTGTACTTTTCAAAATTCCAAGATAATTATCATATTAAAATGGATTTTAAAAAAAGATTACAGGTTTTTCTATTAAATGGTAGTTTTAGTGATATAGAATTCTATTATTTTCTGTTGACCAATCATGATACTATAGTATTAAGTGAATAATAGTTACATATTCACAACAGTAAAAGATGTTAGTTTTCACAATCAACACCCAGACAAAAAACAAAAGATAATTACAACTTAAAACCACAACAGAAACATTACTAGCCTAATGATATAAAATAATTATATATAATTTAGGGGATTAAATAGAGTAATGTGATAAGTGGAAGTGCATACACGCACATGTTTTCATTTGCCCAGCCAGTATATATATTTTTGTTGGTGCATTTAATCCCTTTACATTTAAGGTAATTATCAATTTGGATGATCATATTACCATTTTCTTAATTATTTTGCATTTGTTTTATGTTGGTCTTTTCCTTCTGTTGTGTTTCCTGCCTAGAGAAGTTTTCTTAGCATTTGTTGTAAAGCTGATATGGTAGTAATGAATTCTCTTAACTTTGGCTTGTCTGGAAAGCTTTTGATTTCTCCATAAAATCTGAAGAAGAGTCTTGCTGAGTCGAGTATTCTTGGTTGTATGCTCTTCCCTTTCATAGGCTTGTAGAGTTTATTGAGAAATCAGCTGGTAATTTTACGGGAGTTCCCTTGTATTTCGTCATTTTTCCATTGCTGCTTTTTTTTTAAAATTTATTTTATTGGAGGCAAATTACCTTACATTAATATATTGGTTGGTTTTGCCATACATTGACATGAATCCGCCCCGGGTGTACATGTGCTCTCCCTCCTGAACCCCCCTCCCACCTCCCTCCTCCCCATATCCTCCCTCCATGTCATCCCCGTGCATCAGCCCCAAGCATCCTGTATCATGCGTCGAACCTGGACTGGTCACTTATGATAATATACATGCTACAATGTCGTTCTCCCCAATCAACCCACCTTCACCCTCTCCCACAGAGTCCCAAAGACTGTTCTATATATCTTTGTCTCTTTTGCGGTCTCGTATACAGGGTTCAGGTTACCATCTTTCTAAATTTCATATATATGCGTTAGTATACTGTATTGATGTTTTTCTTTCTGGCTTACTTCACTCTGTATAATTGGCTCCAATTTCATCCACCTCATTAAAACTGATTCAAATGCATTCTTTTTGATGGCTGAAAAATACTCCATTGTGTATATGTACCAAAGCTTTCTTATCCATTCATCTGCAGATGGACATCTAGGTTGCTTCCATGTCCTGGCTATTATAAACAGTGCTGGAATGAACACTGGAGTACATGTGTCTCTTTCAATTCTGGTTTCCTCGGTGTGTATGCCCAGGAGTGCGATTGCTGGATCATATGGCAGTTCTATTTCCAGGTTTTGAGGAATCTCCACACTTTTCTCCATAGTGGCTGTCCTAGTTGGCATTCCCACCAACAGTGTAAGAGGGTTCCCTTTTCTCCACACCCTCTCCAGCATTTATTGCATGTAGACTTTTGGATAGCAGCCATTCTGACTGGTGTGAAATGGTATCTCATTGTGGTTTTGATTTGCATTTCTCTGATTATGAGGGATGTTGAGCATTTTTTCATGTGTTTGTTAGCCATCTTTATGTCTTCTTTGGAGAAATGTCTGTTTAGTTCTTTGGCCCATTTTTTGATTGGGTCACTTAGTTTTCTGGAATTGAGCTGCAGGAGCTGCTTGTATATTTTGGAGATTAATCCTTTATCAGTTGCTTCATTTGCTATTATTTTCTCCCATTCTGAAGGCTGTCTTTTCACCTTGCTTATAGTTTCCTTTGCTGTGCAGAAGCTTTTGATTTTAATTAGGTCCCATTTGTTTATTTTTGCTTTTATTTCCAATATTCTGGGAGGTGGGTCTTGGAGGATCCTGCTGTGATTTATGTCGGAGAGTGTTTTGCCTACGTTCTCCTCTAGGAGTTTTATAGAATCTGGTCTTACATTTAGCTCTCTAATCCATTTTGAGTTTATTTTGGTGTATGGTGTTAGGAAGTGTTCTAATTTCATTCTTTTACAAGTGGCTGATGAGTTTTCCCAGCACCACTTGTTAAAGAGACTGTCTTTTGTCCATTTTATATTCTTGCCTCCTTTGTCGAAGATAAGGTGTCCATAGGTGCGTGGGTTTATCTCTGGGCTTTCTATTTTGTTCCATTGATCTATATTTCTGTCTTTATGCCAGTACCATACTGTCTTGATGACTGTGGCTTTGTAGTAGAGCCTGAAGTCTGGCAGGTTACTTCCTCCAGTTCCATTTCTCTTCTTCAAGATTGCTTTGGCTATTCGAGGTTTTTTGTATTTCCATACAAATTGTGAGATTATTTGTTCTAGTTCTGTGAAAAATATCGTTGGTAGCTTGATAGGGATTGCATTGAATGTATAAATTACTTTGGGTAGTATACTCATTTTCACAATATTTAATCTTCCAATCCACGAACACGGTATATTTCTCCATCTATTAGTGTCCTCTTTGATTACTTTCACTAGTGTTTTATAGTTTTCTATGTACAAGTCTTTTGTTTCCTTAGGTAGATATATTCCTAAGTATTTAATTCTTTTAGTTGCAACAGTGAATGGAATAGTTTCCTTAATTTCTCTTTCTATTTTCTCATTATTAGTGTATAGGAATGCAAGGGATTTCTGGGTGTTGATTTTATATCCTGCAACTTTACTCTATTCATTGATTAGCTCTAGTAGTTTTCTGGTAGAGTCTTTAGGGTTTTCTGTGTAGAGGATCATGTCATCAGCGAACAGTGAAAGTTTTACTTCTTCTTTTCTAATTTGTATTCCTTTTATGTCTTTTTCTGGTCTGATTGCTGTAGCCATAACTTCCAGAACTATGTTGAATAGTAGTGGTGAGAGTGGGCACCCTTGTCTTGTTCCTTACTTTAGGGGAAATGCTTTCAGTTTTTCACCATTGAGGATAATGTTTGCTGTGGGTTTGTCGTATATAGCTTTTATTATGTTGAGATATGTCCCTTCTATTCCCACTTTCTGGAGAGTTTTTATCATAAATGGATGTTGTATTTTGTCAAAGGCTTTCTCTGCATCTATTGAGATAATCATATGATTTTTATTTTTCAGTTTGTTAATGTGGTGTATTACGTTGATTGATTTGAGGATATTGAAGAATCCTTGCATTCCTGGGATAAAGCCCACTTCGTCATGATGTATGACCTTCTTAATGTGTTGTTGGATTCTGATTGCTAGAATTTTGTTAAGGATTTTTCATCTATGTTCATCAGTGATATTGGCCTGTAGTTTTCTTTTTTTGTGGAATCTTTACCAGGTTTTGGAATTAGGGTGATAGTGGCCTCATAGAATGAGTTTGGAAGTTTTCCTTCCTCAACAATTTTCTGAAAGAATTTGAGTAGAATAGGTGTTAGCTCTTCACTAAATTTTTGGTAGAATTCAGCTGTGAAGCCGTCTGGACCTGGGCTTTTGTTTGCTGGAAGCTTTCCGATTACTTCCTCTATTTCCATGCTTGTGATGGGTCTGTTCAGATTTTCTATTTCTTCCTGGTTCAGTTTTGGCAAGGTGTACTTTTCTAGGAATTTGTCCATTTCTTCCAAGTTATTCATTTTATTGCCATATAATTGCTGATAGTATTCTCTAATAATCCTTTGTATTTCTGTGTTGTCAGTTGTGATCTTTCCATTTTCATTTCTAATTTTATTGATTTGGTTCTTCTCCCTTTCTTTCTTGATGAGTCTGGATAGTGGTTTGTCAATTTTATTTACCTTCTCAAAGAACCAGCTTTTGGCTTTGTTGATTTTTGCTATGGTCTCTTTTGTTTCTTTTGCATTTATCTCTGCCCTAATTTTTATGATTTCTTTCCTTCTGCTAACCCTGGGGTTCTCCATTTCTTCCTTTTCTAGTTTCTTTAGATGTCAGTTCAGTTCAGTCGCTCAGTCGTGTCCGACTCTCCGCGACCCCATGAATCACAGCACGCCAGGCCTCCCTGTCCATCACCAACTCCCGGAGTACACTCAAACTCATGTCCACAGAGTCGGTGATGCCATCCAGCCATCTCATTCTCCGTCGTCCCCTTCTCCTCCCGCCCCCAACCTTTCCCAGCATCAGAGTCTTTTCCAGTGAGTCAACTCGTCTCAAGATGTAGAGTTAGGTTATTTAGTATATTCTTTTCTGTTGCAATGATTTCTACCATTCTCTCCTCCACGTCATTTATATATTCTACTGCTTCAGTTATTCTGGTATTGATTCCTACTAATGTATTCCTTCTAATGTAATGTAAGTGCTGCACACAATATGCCAGTAAATTTGGAAAACTCACCATTGGCCACAGGACTGGAAAAGGTCATTTTTCATTCTAATCCCAAAGAAAGGCAATGCTAAAGAATACTCTAACAACCACACAGTTGCACTCATCTCACTCAGTAGCAAAGTTATGCTCAAAATTCTCCAAGCCAGTCTTCAACAGTATGTGAACGGAGAAATACCAGATATTCAAGCTACATTTAGAAAAGGCAGAGAAACCAGAGCTCAAATTGCCAACATCCATTGGACCTTAGAAAAAGCAAGAGAGTTCCAGAAAAAACATCTACTTCTGTTATATTGACTGCACCAGTCTTTGACTGTGTGGATCACAACAAAGTGTGGAAAATTCTTTAAGAGATGGAATACCAGACCACCTTACCTGCCTCCTGAGAAATCTTTACGCAGGTCAAGAAGTGACAGGTAGAACCAGACATGGAAAAACTGACTGGTTCACAAATGAGAACGGAGTACATCAAGGCTGTATATTGTCACCCTGCTTATTTAACTTCTATGCAGAGTAAATCATGCCAAATGCTGGGCTGGAAGAAGCACAAGCAGGGATCAAGATTGCCAGCAGGAATATCAATAACCTCAAGTATGCAGATGACAGCAGAAAGCAAAGAGGAACTAAAGAGCCTCTTGATGAAAGTGAAAGTGGAAAGTGACAAGGATGGCTTAAAACTCAACATTCAGAAAACTAAGATCATGGCATCCTGTCCTATCACTTCATGGCAAATAGATGGGGAAACAGTGGAAACAGTGACAGACTTTATTTTCTTGGGCTCCAAAATCACTGATGATGGTGACTGCAAGCCATGAAACTAAAAGATGCTTGTTCCTTGGAAGAAAAGCTATTACCACCCTAGATGGCATATTAAGAAGCAGAGACATTACTTTGTTGACAAAGGTCCATATACAATGCTATTATTTTTCCAGTAGTCAAGTATGGATGTGAGAGCTTGACCATAAAGAAAGCTCAGCACCAAAGAACTGGTGTTTGAGAAGACTCTTGAGAGTCACATGGACTGCAAGGAGTTCAAAGTTCTGAGTATTCAGTGGAAAGACTAATGCTGAAGCTGAAGCTCCAATGCTTTGGCCACCTAATGTGAAGAACTGACTCACTGGAAAGGACCCTGATGCTGGGACAGATTGAAGGCAGGAGAGAAAGGGGACAGGACGACAGAGGATGAGATGGTTGGATTTCATCACTGACTCAATGGATATGAGTTTGAGCAAGCTCTGGGATTTAGAGATGAACAGGGAAGACCGGTGTGCTGAAGTGCATGGGAATGCAAAGAGTTGGACATGATTAAGCAACTGAACTGAACTGAATGCATTGTTCATCTCTGTTTTGTTTTTTTTTTTTTTTTAATTTCTTCTAAGCCTTTGGTAAGTATCTCTTGCATCTTCTCCATTCTGTTTCCAAGATCCTGGATCATCTTCACTATTATTATTCTGAAATTTTGTCTGCCTCCACTTTATTTACTTGTTTTTCTGGGGTTTTATATTGTCCCTTTATCTAGGACATAACTCTGTTTTTTCATACTGATTAATTTTCTGTACTGTGGTTTTTGTTCCAGCCACTGTGGAATTGTCCTCCTTGCTTCTTCTGTCTGCCTTCTGGATGATGGGGCTAAATGGTTTATGTAAGCTTCTTGAAGGAAGGTGGGAAAAACTGGGTCCTGTTTTGGTGGGCAGGGCCATGCTCAATTAAGCTTTATTCCAATTATCTGATGATGGGTGGCGTTGTACCCCTTCCTATTAGTTGTTTAGCCTAAGGCAACCCAGCCCTGGAATCTAGGGGTCTCTGGTGCTGTTACATCAAGAGGCACCTTCCTGGACTGCTGCTGCCAGTGACCCTGTCCCTGTGGCAAGCCACTGCTGATCCAGGGCTCCACAGGAGACCCTCCAACACTAGCAGACAGGTCTGATTCAGTCTCCTGTGAACATCACTGGCTCCTTTCCCCTGGATCTTCATGTGTGCAAGATTTTGTCAGTGCCCTCCAAAAGTGGAGTCTCTGTTTTCCCCTGTCATGTGGTAGTCTTCTAATCAAATCCCGTTGGCTTTCAAGGTCAGATTCCCTGAGGACCCCCAGTCCCTTTGCCAGATCCTTAGGCTGGGATGTTTCACCAGAGGTTCAGAACCTTCACAAGAGTGAGAGAACTTTTTAGTATTACTTTTCTCGAGTTTGTGGGTCACCCACTCAGTGGGCGTGGGGTTTTATTGTGAATGCTCCCCTCCTCCAGTCTCATTGTGGCTTCTTCTTTGTTTTTGGATGTGGGGTATCTTTTTTTAGTGGGCTCCAGTGTCCTCATTTTGATGGCTATTCAATAGCTAGTTTTCATTTTGGTGTTCTTTCAGGAGGAAATAAGCTCATGGCTTTCTACTCTGCCGTCTTGATCCAGAAACTCTAGGAAGTATTCTTAAAAGTTAATGGAAATCCTCAGTCCACTCCTTCACCTATCCTGTCCCCTGGAATGAGGTTCTATTGGTAGAATCTGTCAGTCATGTCAGACAATTAGGAAGAAGGCAACATTCCTCATATATTAATCCTGAAACTGTTGGAATTTAGTTTCATTCTTTACACTCTCCTTTGCTGTTCAAACTGAAAAATGGCTGTACACTGCTGGCTGTATTTCTAAGGTTCCTATATCAGTTCTTTTGAACATCAAAGTGTACTAAAATTGTATTTATGCTTTGCATGGAAAATATATCACAAACTATTACATAATATACTATATAATTTACATATATATGTATGTATATATTGGAGTAGGAAATGGCAACCCATTCCATTATTCTTGCCTGGGAAATCCCATGGACAAAGAAGTCTGGTGGGCTATAGTCCATGGGGTCGCAAAGAGTTGGACATGACTGGTTGACTATCTACCTATCTATCTATCTACCTATATTTTCTAACTTAAACATACCATTGTGACATATATATAGAGAAAAGAGATTAACCATATGGAATTTTTTACCTATGTAATCCCAAGTGTAAATTAATGGATTTATTACTTTTAAGTTATATTTTTTGCTAAATATTGTTAATTCATCTGTAAGATATTTGTGTAATAACTGGAATTTCATTCAGCTTCCAGTCTTAACCATTTTGACTTCAGCCATATAAACTGGTACATCTTTTGTCTATTAAAATGTATGAAAATATAATTATGCATGCATAGCAATCACTATTTTAATGCTATTTTTTGCACTTGAGCTAACATGTACTTGTGGGTTGCCTAACTGTGTGTTTTTTCTCCAATAGAGAAAGGCACATAGACTTGATAAATAAGAGCAGAAAGTCTCTCAGTTGTCTAAATATGCACACATATATGAGATTCAAAGAGCTTTTCTTTTATACAGATTTGAGCCAAAAAGAATGCATTTCTTTAGTCAAATATCACCATCATAATCTATCATACAATGTCATTTTATTTATTTTTCTCAAAATTAAATTCAAAACTCATCCCATATAAAAAAATTGATTAATTATTTCAGTGTTAAAAAGAGTCCTCTGAAAATAGCAATTACATTAAAGAAATTAACATTTACATTTTGTTATAATACACAGAATCAGATTTGATTAAGTGATAATGGACTTATAATTGACCATTAAATTATAGCAGATTTTGAAATTTTTTAAATTTCTTGAATTGTTAACAGTTATTTACACTGTAAACAACACAAACCAAAGTGAATATTTCATCATTTGAAATCCCCCATAAACAAAAACACTCCCACTCAAATGCGAGTATACTTTAATGAAGATAAAGCAGTCTCTCAAAAATTTTAGTGGTCCCATTTGTTTTCTAATCAGAATTATCATTATGTATCTTTAATAGTGATTAATTTTTCATTATCTCAATGATGTAATTATCTTATAATTTGGATTATGGATTAAACTTTCTGATTATCATAAAAGACTCAGTGAACTCCTACTTCCAGTTCAATTATTGCAACAATTTTAAACCCATGTAGAAGCTAATTATAAGACAGCATGAATAGCCAGAATGAATATAAATAATATCAATGGTTCATGTTCTCTCAGCATGATTCTGTTAAACAGTTACTATAAATAACCAAATTGTTTTAGTAGAAAGTGTTGATAGAAAAATGTGCTTATAGAAGGATTTCCTCTTTTATAAGAGGAAAATAAAGTTGCAAGTGACCAATTCTACCTTTCCTTTCCAATCTGCTACACAGTTTCTTCTGAATTAAAGCTCACTTTCTCCATCTATTGATACAACATTTAAGTTTATGGATCATATGTATTTTTCTATACATCCAATTACTTAAAAGTACTTCATTATGGGCCTGGCATGCTGTTATTCATGGGGTCGCGGAGAGTTAGACACGACTGAGCTACTGAACTGAACTGAACTGAACTTCATTATGGGCTAAAGAACACAAAATATGAGTAAGGGAAAATAAACTTTAGCTTCTAAAATGATTTCATTATAATTACAGAATTAAAACCCTAAATTATATCTGAAAGAAGCAGCATGATGTTGCAGAATATGATCACAATGAACCAAGAAATGTAGATTCATATACTGATTAGGCGTGTGATAAAGGTTAAGCCATTTTATTATTTTGGTCTCTAGTTTTCATTTTCTGTACTGAGAGTTGTTCTAAATTATATTAATAGCAAAAACTGCAAAATGAAAGCTATTTTACTTACAAATTAACAAAAGTCAATAAAATAAATTTTAAAATGTCAAGATAAGCTAATATATAACAGTAAATTCAAAGATCAAATTCCCAGAGAGATTTCTTCCTGCCAGATGATTTAGTATCTTTAAAACTTTAAAGAAATTTTAATATGAAGTCTAGAAAAATGAATACATAGGGGAAAAAAAGAATTTTTCTTTAAGATTTGAAACATATGCATATTAAAGGGATATATTAATTTAGGATGTATATAATATAAAAATGTTTATCAAATTCTGAGCTAAATAAAGAAAACAAAACTGTTTTTGTTTTCTACTCATTATAGAAAAATCTTGTCTCTCAAATGTCCTAGTTTTATTTTACTAATATTTGATTATTTGGTATAATTTATAGGTAAATATTTATGGTAGACTATATCAAAATAAAAATTTAAAACAAATCCAGGATTACTTATATATGAATATTGATGTGGAAATATTAATTTCAACATTAAAAAACAACTCAATAAGAAAAAAAGAAATCTTGCTTATTAACTATTTCCTTTCAGAAAATAATGATGGCTAAGTGTTTTAAAATATTCTTTTAAAATATGAGTATGTAATATCAAAAGAATACAAAATAGACAAAATCTTCCAAAGATAAATGAATCGGAAGCATTAAATAAGTAATAAATATATGTCAGTTCATTTCAGTTCAGTTCAGTCGCTCAGTCGTGTCCGACTCTTTGCGACCCCATGAATCACAGCACGCCAGGCCTCCCTGTCCATCACCAACTCCCGGAGTTCACTCAAACTCATGTCCATCAAGTCGGTGATGCCATCCAGCCATCTGATTCTCTGTCGTCCCCGTCTCCTCCAACCCCCAATCCCTCCCAGCATCAGACTCTTTTCCAGTGAGTCAACTCGTCACATGAGGTGGCCAAAGTATTGGAATTTCAGCTTTAGCATCAGTCCTTCCAATGAACACCCAGGATTGATCTCCTTTAGAATGGACTGGTTGGATCTCCTTGCAGTCCAAGGGACTCTCAAGAGTCTTCTCCAGCACCACAGTTCAAAAGCATCAATTCTTCGGTGATCAGCTTTCTTCACAGTCCAACTCTCACATCCATACATGACCACAGGAAAAACAATAGCCTTGACTAGACGGACCTGTGTTGGCAAAGTAATGTCTCTGCTTTTTAATATGCTATCTAGGTTGGTCGTAACTTTCCTTCCAAGGAGTAAGCGTCTTTTAATTTCATGGCTGCAATCAGCATCCACAGTGATTTTGGAGCCCCCCAAAACAAAGTCTGACACTGTTTCCACTGTTTTTCCATCTATTTCCCATGAAGTGATGGGACCAGATGCCATGATCTTAGTTTTCTGAATGTTGAGCTTCAAGCCAACCTTTTCAGTCTCCTCTTTCACTTTCATCAAGAGGCTTTTGAGCTCCTCTTCACTTTCTGCCATAAGGGTAGTGTCATCTGCATATCTGACGTTATTGATAATTCTCCCAGCAATCTTGATTCCAGCTTGTGCTTCTTCCAGCCCAGCATTCCTCATGATGTACTCTGCATATATGTTAAATAAGCAGGGTGACAATATATGTCAGTATTAGATATAAATAAGTTATGGCATATGAGAAAACATCTCTTTTGTTAAAGGAGGAGATAACCCCACATTTACTTTTAACATGAAAAATGTTATTGCTTATAATATTTAAAGGGATATGTTAAAAAGTAGGGCCTTCCCTTCTGACTCAGCTGGTAAAGAGCCCACCTGCAATGTGGGAGACCTGGGTTCGATCCCTGGGTTGGGAAGATCCTGAGAGAGTCAATTACTAGGTAGGTTGATAAGAAGCCCAGGGTTTCCAAGGAGGAGAAAAAAGTATATAAGGCCTTGATAAGATTAGCTAGGGGGGTACTCCCCACCCCACTTCTGATGTCTATGTCAGAAGCTTTCTCTATCCCTCTGCTACACAAAAGCTCTTGAGTGATCAAGGCTGGTCCCTGGTCCCAAAGCTAAATCTTCTCCAGGGATCATGAATTCAACATCATGTACCATAAGCTATCAATCCCCTGGAGAAGGGAAAGGCTACCCAGTCTTCTGGCCTGGAGAATTCCATGGACTGTATAGTCCATGGGTTGTAAAGGGTTTGACATGACTGAGAGACATTCACAGATTAAAAAGTAAACACAGAGCTTTTGAACTGTAGTGCTACAGAAATGTGGTGCTAGTTACCTTGGACTCCAAGGAGATCCAACCAGTCAATCCTAAAGTAAATCAACCTTGAATATTCATTCAGCTTCATGCTGAAGCTGAATCTCCAACACCTCGCCACCTGATGTGAGGAGCTGACTCACTGGTAAAGACCCAATGATGGGAAAAATTGAGGACAGGATGGGGAGACAGCAGAGGATGAGATGGTTGGATAGAATCATGAATTTGAGCAAACTCTGAGAGAGTGTAAAGGACTGGGAAGCCCGGAGTGCTGCAGTCCAAGGGGTCACAAAGAATGGGACACGACTGAACAACAACATTTTAAAATATGCTAGCAAATTATGGAGGACAAATTATCAATAAAAAGTATCAATGTAGGATAAAATAGAATTCAGTATGAAAGTGTATGAGTGGAAAAAATGTATTTTTTAAATTCAAGGAGTAAGGTTTAAGTGTACATACATGTATATGTTACATATGTGGTATCATAAAATACTGTTTTAAAAATGTAATTTTCATTTAATTTTAACATCTTTCTGCATTTTGTTATATAAATATGATGCATTATTTTTACTTCTGCTTAATATTCCACAAATCCATTTTGAATTTTCTTTCTAATATTATGGCTTGCATATTTTAATTCTAATGAAATCTATTATTTTTTTCATAATCTACTTTTGGTTTTTGATATATTCTCTTTCTAGAATTTTTTTTAGTTACACGTAAGACATCAGAGTTGGAGCTCCAATTCTAACTTTCTTTTTCCATCATTTTCTTTTTAAACATTCTCTTTACAGCAAGGGTCAGTAATTTCAATTTCAGTTTGCTGCCTGTTTTTGTAAAATTTTATTGCAGCTCAGTCTCCTACTCATTTGTTTGTTTAAATAATTTCCATGGGTGCTTTCCCTCTAAAATGGTGGAGTTGAGAAGTGGTAACACCACAGTTCAAAAGCATCGATTCTTCGGCGATCAGCCTTCTTCACAGTCCAACTCTCACATCCATACATGACCACGGGAAAAACCATTGCCTTGACTAGACGGACCTTGGTTGGCAAAGTAATGTCTCTGCTTTTTAATATACTATCAAGGTTGGTCATAACTTTCCTTCCAAGGAGCAAGCGTCTTTTAATTTCATGTCTGCAATCAGCATCTGCAGTGATTTTGGAGCCCCAAAAAACAAAGTCTGACACTGTTTCCACTGTTTTTCCATCTATTTCCCATGAAGTGATGGGACCAGATGCCATGATCTTTGTTTTCTGAATGTTGAGCTTCAAGCCAACCTTTTCACTCTCCTCTTTCACTTTCATCAAGAGGTTTTTGAGTTCCTCTTCACTTTCTGCCATAAGGGTAGTGTCATCTGCATATCTGAGGTTATTGATATTTCTCCCAGCAATCTTGAGAGTCCCTTATACTGCAAGGAGATCCAACCAGTCCATTCTAAAGGAGATCAATCCTGGGTGTTCATTGGAGGGACTGATGCTAAAGCTGAAACTGCAATACTTTGGCCACCTCATGTGACGAGTTGACTCACTGGAAAAGACTCTGATGCTGGGAAAGGTTGGGGGCGGGAGGAGAAGGGGACGACGGAGAATGAGATGGCTGGATGGCATCACCAACTCTGTGGACATGAGTTTGAGTGTACTCCGGGAGTTGGTGATGGACAGGGAGGCCTGGCGTGCTGTGATTCATGGGGTCGCGGAGAATCGGACACGACTGAGCGACTGAACTGAACTGAACAGATATTATATGGTCTGCAAAGCTTCAAATATTTACTAGTTGGCTCTTCAGAGAAAAACCAGAATTGACAGGCCACTGTTCTAGAAAATTATCCAATGTGTTTCAAATTTCTTTTTCTGCTGTAATATACTTAATTTCTAGGGACATTTTTTATTCCTTGCTGCTTCTTTCAAAAATATACTTTTCCTGATTTTTGAAAGCAGTTAATTCTATCATCTACCAAAATGTATTCTTTTTTGTTAGTCTATTTATTTTTATTGGCCTATTTCCCTCTAAGTTATTTTATTCATTTTTCTTTTGATTTTCATGTCAGACATTTCTTCAAATGGAAACTTAATTGTCCAGGACACACATATTTAACAATGAAGCATTAAGTTTTTGATTGAAATCTGGTTATATGATTGTCAACATGCATCTGTGTTGGAGAATTACTGACTAGCATAATTTAGCAACACAGTGTGGTAAATTTTTCATTTTTGAGGGAAAAGTATCCAACGGTATACCTGTCTGGATATCTATTAATTTAATTAAGTTTTTGTTTGTTTGTTTGATGAATACTTAGTTTGTGTAACAGGAGAAACCAGCTCCTCTCTACATTTTACCTGGGTCTGAGATTTCGGTTAGGCAAGTGTCAACTGCTCTTCAGACAGACCAGAAAGTCAACCCTCAGGCTATCCTCCAGTTTTATATCTTCATTGTTTGCTGTTCTTGAAGTTGTTCATGAAAGTGTTTTAGTCACTCAGACGTGTCTGACTCTTTGTGACCCCATGGACTATATCCTCTATCCATAGAATTCTCCAGGCAAGAATATTGGAGTGAGTAGCCATTCCCTTCTCTGGGGATCTTCTCAACACTGGGATTGAATCCAGGTCTCCTGCATTGCAAGAAGATTCTTTACCATCTGAGCCAATAGGGAAGCTCCCCTCCCCTCCAAAAAAGAGCAAATATACAAAACATGAGTATAAAAATTCTGTATATTATGTTTTAGGGTATAAATGCTGGAGGGAGAAGAAAATCCTGCGATGATGTCTACACTAACAATTGTTTTCCAAAATAAATTGGTATCAGTGGCCCAGGATTTTGCACTCTTCTGTAGATAATCTCAGAGATTTGGCTGGGGGCGGGGGTGGGGTACGAGGCCATTACTGGTCACTTACTTATGGCTGGCTACTGTTCCTTTTTTATTTACCTGGCATTTTTTTATTAGCATTTCTTTCTGAGGGACTTATCCTGTCACTTCCTCTCCTCTGTTAATTCAGGTACAATCACACTGTTGCTTTTCTATCTTCTAAAAATGTGTTGAATCACCTTTTCTACTACTGTCTCTTCTCAAATTTCCATGGAAAATCTTAATCGTTTTGCTGACATTTTAATTAGTTCTTTAGTGAGGAGAGGGATAGATAAATACATACACTCAGTTCTTACAGGCTTATTTATCTCCTAAAAATAAAGAATTGTATGATTTATCTGTGTCTTATTCATATAAGTAAAGCAAAATAGATTAGTATTTTATGGAGAGCAGCTTCTGGAAAGATAGGAGCTAGATTGTATCCCTGGCACTCTAATTTTCCAGATTCAAAGAACAACTACATCTATTCTAGACAAAACAATTAGTGTGGTTAGGAGGAAATAAAGCAGCCCTGGGTGCTTCTGCAATTGTGAAGAAGAAAATCACTCTTGATTCTGTTTTTCTTTTGTGGCAAGCTACTAACCTGGGTACAGAGTAAGGATTATGAGGATCTGTGGGTCCCAAATATACTGATTTTGCCACCTTTGCCGTCTTTGTAAGCCAGTGGAGAAGTCTGGGTAAATCTGATTGAAATAGGCTCCAAATCAAGTGTTATCGGCGCCCCCAAAGATGAAATATGCTATTAAAATGTATAACTATTATCTATGAAACAGAGATTCAGAACCTCGCAAATATCTATATATATGGGCTTCCCTGGTGGTTCAGATGGTAAAGAATCTGCTTGCAATGCAGGAGACCTGGGTTTGATGCCTGGGTTGGGAAGATCCCTTGCAGGAGAGCATGGCAACCCACTCCAGTATTCTTGGCTAGAGAATTCCATGGACAGAGAAGCCTGGAGGGCTACAGTAAATGGGGCTGCAAAGAGTAGTACATGACTGAGCAATTAACAGACACAAATAATACATATGGGTTGCTGCTGCTGCTAAGTCGCTTCAGTCATGTCTGACTCTGTGCGACCCCAATGGCAGCCCACCAGGCTCCCCCGTCCCTGGGATTCTCCAGGCAAGAACATTGGAGTGGGTTGCCATTTCCTTCTCCAATGCATGAAAGTGAAAAGTGAAAGTGAATTTGCTCAGTCGTGTCCAACTCTTAAAGACCCCATGGACTGTAGCCTGCCAGGCTCCTCTGTCCATGGGATTTTCCAGGCAAGAGTACTGGAGTGGGGTGCCATTGCCTTCTCCGACATATGCGTTACTAGATTTAAAAGAAAAAACAGAACCTAACAATCATGTCCTTAGTCAAGGGATGCAGAAAATATGCTGAGATATGAAAGGATGGAGTAATCTTAATCCTCATTTACTTCCTGTTTTTGCCATAGGCTTAGTGTAGTATTTGAGGTGCAAGAGTGTTTTACTTAGTGTTTTACCTTGTACAGCCTCAGCTCTCATTACTCCTTCAATCACTTTTATCACAGAAAAGGTCTTTCTCCTGTTCTGACCCTCCTCCCTCTGCTTGGTAGCTGACTGAGCCATACTTGTACCACAATGAGGAAGTACCTTTTCTTTATTCTTCTGGTCCAACCTTGTGTTGATTTCCTATTGCTAAAGTAACACATTATCACAAACTCAGTGCCTTAAAACAACCCACATTTTTAAAAATTAGAATTCTGGAGTTTTTTTAATTCAAACTGCTTATTACTGAACTAAAGTCATAAGTTATTCAGGGTTAGTTCTTTCTAGAGTCTTTTGAAAAGAATCCACTTCCTTACTTTTGCCAGCATCTAGAGGCCATCTGCATTTCTGACTTAGCTTTGTCATCACCTTGCCTTCTCAGCTTCAACCTCATGTCTCCCTTTATTAAACTTACCACTATATTGAATTCAGCATGATATTTTTTCCCCTCAAAATATCCTAAATTTAGTTACAAAGTTCTTTTATCAGTAAGGTAACATATTCACCGATTACTCGATTTAGGATCTGGATACCTCTGGGGACCTATTATTTAGCATATCAGCTTGATCTTAGGCAAATTCTAAGAACCTTGGCCTGTGGATGGTGCCTTCCTAGCATTCCTATACCACCTCCTCTCAGGAGCCAAACTCTGTCTCATTTCTATGGTTGGTTTTGTGCAGGAAAGACTTTTCTGCCTCTCCCCAGTATTATAAGACTTCTAGTGGCTCAGATTGTAAAGAATCTGCCTGCAATGAAAGAGACCCGAATTCAGTCCCTGTGTCAGGAAGATCCCCTGGAGAAGGGAATGGCTACCCGCTATAGTATTCTTGACTGGAAAATTCACTGGACCGAGGAGCTTGGTGGGCTACAGTCCATGTGGTCACAAAGAGTTGGGCATGACTGAGTGACTAACACTTCCGGTTTGAATTGGCACAGACTCTTTAGCCCAAGGATTTGGTACCCCTCTGTCTCACTGTAATCTACTCCCATAAGCAGTGCCTGAATCCTGGGATAAGGGTTATTTCCTCCAGCTCTTACAGAAGCAGATATATTTTCATTTCTGGCCCGCTCCTTGAAACAAAGGATTTTTTATGGCCATGTAGTGGAGGGAGACTTTGCTTCTCCTTCCCCATCAGCTTAAAGTTTTTGACTCACATGAGAGAAAGGTACAGGGGAAGTCGTTTTTGTCTGTTTCATAGTTGCAGTCCATCAGCTACTGCAAGGGTACATCTCCAAGTCAGAGGTGGGACAGGGATTATCTTTGGTCCCTATTCTGTGGGACAGGGATTATCTTTGGTCCCTATTCTGGCCCACATTTTCTAAATCTAGACATTATTGTCATATCAAAGCAGATAATTCTTTGTTGTAGGGGCCATCCTGTGCATTTTAGAATGTTTAACAAAGTCCCTGATCTCTACCCACTAGATGCCAGTAGTACTCTATATTACTTTTCTATTACTACATAATAAGTCATCACAAATGCAGAGCCTTAAATGAGCATTTTACTATCTCAGAGTTTTTGTGTGTCAGAAGTCTAGGCCTGGCCTAACTGTCCTCTGCTCAGAGTTTCACAAGGCATACAGTCAGGACGTTGGCTGGGCTATGTTTTCATCAGTTGCTTGGCTTCTCTTACCAACTTATATGGATTTTTGACATCACCTTATAGTTGTAAGATAGACCCTCAATTTTTAGAGATTACCTAGTTTCCTGCCAGGTGACCCTCTTCATATGCTATTCACATCATAGCAACTTACTTCTTTAATGCCAGAAAGAAAGAGAGACCCTCATTCCATGGCTAAGGTGGAGTCTTAAATAATAAAACAAACAGACAAACAAACACTGGAGGGGGACTCCTTTACCTCTGACACACTGTTGGTGAAAAGTGAGTCAAAAATCTCATCCGCACTTATGGGCAAGAGGGGAGGTGATAGCATGAGGGCAGAGATTATTGGAAGAGATTTTAGGGTGTATCCACAACATCTACAACAGCTGTGACAAACAAAAATGTGTACAGACATTGGCAAATGTCCCCAAAGGGCACAGTTACCCTAGATTGAGAGTGACTGCCCTAAGTTGATCATACTTTATCTTGTTTGTTTGTCATTTAGTTCCTAAGTTGTGTGCGACTCTTTGTGACCCTATGAACTGTAACCCACCAGGTCCTCTTTACATGGGATTTCCAAGACAAAAATACCAGAGTGGGTGGCCATTTCCTACTCCAAGGGATCTTCCTGACCCAGGTATCAAACCCATCTCTTGAAATGGCAGGCAGATTATTTACCATTGAGCCACCAGGGAAGTCCTTTATTTACTGTGAGGACTTCATTAAATTTTTAGCTAATGTCTTCTTAACTGATTTTATTCTGCCTCTAATGCTCTACCAAAGATGAAACAGTCCATATGTTTCATCTCTCCTTTGAGGCACATGTAACTTTGGAATTCAGCTCTTTTTCCTTGTGATTTCAGATTGCTGAGGTTCAATTTAATTTATGATATTGCACATTATCTGGATTCCCTCATTTAATAAAGAAACAATAATTCCCAGTAGTTTTCTATATCCTATGTGAGAATGCAACTTCCTTGTAGTACAGATTTTGATATTTTATCACATAGAGGTGAAAATCCAGGATAATTATTCCTTTGGACACTGGAACATTCCCATTATTTTATTATTTCGACAGTTACCAATAACTAACATAAGTTCTTCTACTAAGCAGCAGATATTAATTATAATAAGAAGCTTGTGCTTCAAACTAGCTACAACATGAGACTCTCCAATCACTGTTTTGTGTAATATACTCAGAAGAGTAATGTGATTAGGATGGTCACTTTTCCTTGGACTTCATGACAAGAGCATAAAGACTGAACTGTGATCCTTCTGTGCTCCTGTTAATAAAAATTATTTTGCTTATTTTATAATTCAGAAAATCCATTTTTAATAAATGATATAGCCTTGTCTACCTGGGAGACAGGACGTTTAAAATATTATATGCTGAATGCAAAAAATCTTATTAATACTATAAAGTCATTTTATTGTAATAATAATTCTTTATTAATAGTCTGACTTCTCAGAAAATATATTTTATAGCTTTTTGGAAAAAGCAGAGACTTCTAAGTTTTTTAAGTGGGTGAACATTTCCAATAACCATATAAATTTATATCAAGGAAAAATTTAATTTATGCATATGTATCTTTCAAAATTTTTAAAATTTTTCTCAGTATTAGAACTGTTCACGTATCCTAGTAAACTTATACTTTTAAACAGTGAACCAGTAGATCAGGAATAAAAGATTAGAAACTGTACTATGAGCTGAAAATATATTAGAATAAATCTTATGAAATTGCATTTTTTGTAGGTCAAAAAGTAAAGTGCTATTCTTTTTAAAAGCATAGAAATAGTGTTATTTTCTGTCATAATATTGATGTTATTTAAAGCATATTTGGCATAGTTGAAGTTATTTAAAGCTAACAATATTACATTGCAAATGTAAAGGTCTCATTATTTTTCTACATGCCCCACTTTTTGGGAAATATATGCTCTGATATAGTTTCTTTTATTTCTTTTAAATATATTATAAGACATTGCTATGTATGCTATTACATATTGCTTTGGAATTGCATGTCTACAGTCACATATCTGGATCAATTTTAGTAAAAGAAACATAGAAGAGAAATGCAAAACAGGGCATACAAACAATCAAAATTGAAAAAGGAACTGCTATAAAATGGATTGGCAGACATTTATTTTATTATTTTGGGATACATATCTTCTTACTTTACAGATTTTATTCTTCTGCCATATTTCTACAACTTTTTCTATGCCCTTGATTTATGTTTTACTGCCTTTTATTTACAATAATCAAAATATATCGTGTTCCTTGAATCATTGGAGTATTTTCAACTTATTTTATTAGCTGAAGAGAGTGAGTGTGACAGAATATAATTTTGTCCCTTTCTTTGTTTCTCTCTTTATCACTATCCTCTTTCTTTGCTTGGAGTCCAAACTATAAAGCCCATTTGTTAGTGTCTCTCCTAAGGTTACAACTTTTAGCTTCAAGCTGATGTTATCTGTGCAACTGCCTTTTTCTTCCAGAACACACTGAATTAGTTTCAAATTGGCTGAAAATCTCTTGTTGTCTGTTCCTATAATTGAACTTCCCAGAAACCCTAGCAAATTTTTATTCTTCCTGGTGGGAACTAACCTTTGGGATTTGTTCTCCTTGAGCCTTTAAATTTATTTTGTAGTGGCTTTTCCCTACAGTACTTTAAAACTTGGATGACCCAGATTTATGGAAGAGTTAACATTATTGTCATTTTCCTTACAGTATTTGTTTTTTACTGCCCTAGGTATCAAACAATAGAAAACTGATGATTACTTTTAGTTATGTGCATGTTTACTTATTGTAAACAATAATAAAATCAATAAAGCACTTTTAATCTTAGTTTGATTCAGAATATTTTTTTAAATTAGGAGTTTTAGATTAACACATATACACTACTGTATATAAACAATGAGGACTACTATATATTAATATACAGATAACTGTATTTAATATCTTGTAATAATCATTTATAACAGAAAATAATCTGCAAAATGTTATATATATATATGTATATGTGTATATATATATATATATACATATAATATATACATAGCTGAATCACTCTGACATATACCTGAAAGTAAAATAACATTGTGAATTAACTGTAGTTCAATTTTTAAAAATAATTAGAAAAAGAAAAAAACATTAACCTTAAATATTAACACAAAGTACTTTCATTTTTGTTACACTTTTAAGAATGCCTATCTTCTTCTTTACTAAAAAGAATTTTTCAACTCTTTTTGTTATGGTTAATAATAAGCCTACTCTTACAATTGAGGATTAACTCAAATTTTACTCAATTATATACATTCCTTGATTATTTCTTCCCTCCAAGGTTAAAAGCTATTTAATCTTCATGACTATATCATACTGAGCTTCTGCAAAAATGTCATATGCAAGGATCAAAGAAACAAAAGCGACTCTTGACTGTGCTGTATGATTGAGGGAGATCAGTTGTGATAGTTTAGTGGGTTTTCAGATAACCCCGCATTGCAGCAATTTGGGCAAACTATTTGAGCATGAGAACCATAGTACGGATTTAATGGCATACTTAGGATAAGATAATTTGCTAAGTAAAAGACAACACTGAGCTTCTGATGGTTTTGCATTTATAGTATGGTCAGAAATGTTAACACAGAGAAAAGCACTGGCATGGCCTGAGATAGAGATCGGTTAGGAAAATAACAAATTAGTGATCTCCTTAGCTGTAGAAAATCACGGATTTGATCTGACTTAGCACAATTGTTTTTCACTTCTAACTACTCTCAAAGAACAAAGAGGATGATAAAGAGAAGTTAAGAGTTAAAGCCGTCTACAAGCAAATGAATCTTATACTGGTTGTAGAGCACAATCACAAGTCTTTTACCTATCAAGGGAGAAGACTCTCAAGCGTAGTGTCAAGAATATTTTATTCAGTCATTGTGTGCATGTGTGCTTGCTCAGTTGCTAAGCTGTGTCAGACTCTTTGCTATCCCATGGACCGCAGCATGCCAGGCTCCTCTGCCCATGGGATTCTCCAGGCAAGAATACTGAAGGGAGGTACAATTTCCTACTCTAGGGTATCTTCCCAATCCAGGGATTGAACCCATGCCTCCTGCATCTCCTGCATTGGCAGGCAGATTCTTTAACACTGAGCCACCTGGGAAGCCCTATTTGGTTATTAATTAATGGTATAAGGATAAACATTGGAGTTAATGCCTAAGATTTCATGCATACCTCTTTATCATTCCCCATGTAACACTTTTTTTGCTCCTATGACTTTGGAACAAAATATCCCTGGAAATACCCACACTTCAAATATATCAATATATATCCATATCAATGTATATAGCTGAAAAGTTTGATATAATAACATTTACTTTAAAAGGTAGAGCTAAAGCCCTGTTTCAATCTAAGTGTCCTGTACATTCTGTAATAAGCTTCCTGTATTGCTGAGAACTCTGTCTCTGACAGCAATAGCAAGGGCCAGAAACTAAGTTGAAAATTGTTATCAAGTATATTTCATAGTTCTAATTTCCTTTTGCATAACCAATGCATTCTTTCAAGGAATAGGATGTTCCTTTCACCTCAGTACATAGCTTTCACAAACTAACTTCCAGCTGTACCATACACTGTCCTTCTATCACAAGTGTTTTCACAGCTGTGTTATGCTGAGTGTTTGTGTATGCATGTGTGGAGGAGGGAGGGGATACGTGTTGCAGAGAATCCAAATATAGATGCTTCGATGTTTTTATAGGAAACAGAAAATAAAAAACTAGTTTCCATAGAATATGTACAGAATAATGTTCAAATAATTTAATTATGTTTTTGAAGAATCATATAATAAAGTATGTAAAGGAAATCTGGAAGGAAAATGTTCAACATAAAAATATTTACTGACTTTAGAGTTTTGATTTTTCATTGTTACGATTAAGTCCTCCATTTTAACCATTTTCAAAAGCATATTCAAACCAAACAAGAAACAGATACAACCAGGAATTTTATCTTTTAATCTTCCCAAAATTTTTATTTACAAAGCTAATAATTTAGTAATTTAGTCTCCATTGAACAACAGAGAATTCAGCAAGAGGTTAAAACTCACCTGTAGCAAACTAGCATAGAGTTTCATCAATCTATACTGTCCTGTTTGTTACCAGTAACATGGAAATGCCATGAGGCTCTTGATGTCATCAGTCTAGTGGAATCATTTCAAAATGAGTAAATGAGAGAATTATAGTTGTGTCTTGGTATCCACACAGACTTTGACTGTGTAGATCACAACAAACTGTGGAAAATTCTTAAAGAGATGGGAATAACAGACCACCTACCTGCCTCTTGTGAAATCTGTATGCAAGTCAGGAAGCATACAGTTACAACTGGACATGGAACAACTGACTGGTTCCAAATCAGGAAAGGAATACATCAAGGCTGTATATTGTCACCCTGCTTATTTAACTTTTATGCAAGATACATCATGCAAAATGCTGGGCTGGATGTAGCACAAGCTGGAATCAAGATTGCTGGGAGATTGTCAGATATGCAGATAACACTACCTTATGGCAGAAAAAGAAGAAGATCTAAAGAGTCTCTTGATGAAAGTGAAAGAAGAGAGTGAAAAGTTTGGCTTAAAACTCAACATTCAGAAAACTAAGATCATGACATTTGGTCCCATCACTACATGACAAATAGATGGGGAAGCAATGGAAACAGTGACAGACTTATTTTGGGGGGCTCAAAAATCACTGCAGATGGTGACTGCAGCATTGAAATTAAAAGATGCTTGCTTCTTAGAAGAAAAGTTATGACCAACTTAGACAGCATATTAAAAAACAGAGACATTATTTGGCCAACAAATATCTGTCTAGTCAAAGTTATGGTTTTTCCAGTAATCATGTATGGATGTGAGAGTTGGACTATAAAGAAAGTTGAGCACGGAAAAATTGATGCTTTTGAACTGTGGTGTTGGAGAAGACTCTTAAGAGTCCCTTGGACTGCAAGGAGATCCAACCAGTCCATCCTAAAGGAAATCGGTCCTAAATATTCATTGGAAGGACTGATGCTGAAGCGGAAACTCCAATACTTTGGCCACCTGATGTAAAGAACTGACTCATTGGAAAAGATCCTGGTGCTGGGAAAGATTGAAGGCAAGAAGAGAAGGGGACGGCAGAGGATGAGATGTTTGGATGGCATCACCAAATCACTGGACATGAGTTTAAGCAGGCTCTTGGAGTTGGTGATGGACAGAAAAGTCTGGCATGCTGCAATCCATGGGATTGCAAAGAGTTGGACACGACTGAGCAACTGAACTGAACTTGGTGTCCATGGATGGTTCAGGACCCAGTGAACATTTAAAAATCTGGGAGTGTTCATGTACCACAGTTGATCACCTGAAAATGTGGATTCTGCATCCTAGGATTTCAACCAACTGAGGATCATACATATAGGACATGATCCACTCTTGGTTTAAATCATGGATGCTCAACAACAAGTATGGAGAGTCAACTGTAAATCTGCTGAAAAACTTTTCATATAAATGAACTACTTCAGTTCAAAACCCTGTTGTTCAAGAGTCAACTTCATTCAACACCGTAGGGCATGAGTTCACACTAAGCCACTTCAGTCATGTCCAAATCTTTGTGACGCTATAGACTGTAGTCCACCAGTCTCCTCTGTGCATAAGATTCTCCAGGCGTGAATACTGGAGTGGTTTCCCATGCCCTCCTCCAGGGGATCTTCCCGATCCAGGGATCAAACGCATATCTTTTGTGTCTCCTGCATTGTCAGCTGCGTCTTTACCACTAGTGCCCACCTGGGAAGCCCAAGACCATGAGGAATTATGTTAAATAAATGGAAGGCAGTATTTTTGGAAATGCTCAGGAACAGTTTGTTTCTGCTAATTTCCAAGAACTTTGGATGAATATGACGTTATGCTTTGGTTTACACAAAACTGATCTATGCGTATTTTCTTGGTGAGTTTGCTTTGTCATAAGAGAGGAAAAAAAAAAAAGGTAGTAAGATAATCAGTTTAGAAGATTAAAGGGTGTGTTTCATGCTCAAGATCCCAATGCCAAAATCCAGGAGCAAAGAGCAAAGCATACTGCTTTGTTCGAATAATTCAAAATGGATCAGCAAACTCTTCATAAGCCCAAAATATATAAAATTATAGTTAACTCATTGTGTCTCCTTGAATCATAAAGTCATGTCATGAGGTTTCCATACATAGTGTTATACAACATGCTTTATATTTGCACTGATATTCTAGAATATGTATATATATTATATATTTGTATAAACCTTTTTACTCCTCTCATATAGAAAAATCTTACTTTTAGTTAGACTTCATATGACTATCCTGCGCTCTCTGCAGTTGGCATTATGAATCTGAAAATATAGCATTATATATCTTACAAAGAAGTTTCACAAAATATTGCTTTTTCTTTCTTTTTTATTTTTGACCTAATTATTGTGAGGTAAATATTAGTAACTCCTTTTTACTGGGGATAATTAAGATTATCTGTGATAAGTATTAAAATTGGAGTTTGAGTAAAATTAATTAATGTTTCTAAACTTCAAAGTTTTCATGAGCTTGCTTTCATAAATATCTTCTTATTCAAAGCTAAGTTAGCCCAGAGTGGTAAAGTAAAAACTTTGTTTTTACCCTCATGCTTTTTAATGATGTATTAGAGCTGGTTTTGAGGACTGTAAAGATACAATGGTCACCAATATGTTTAGTTCCATATAACTGAGGCTATAAATCACATCTGGAAATTGAATAACACCACCATACATTTGTGATATTATTTTAGAGCAGGTTCATAGTAAAATTGATAGAAAGTTGCAGAGAATTCCTAGATACACTCTTCTCCATATTCTTCCATCATCAAATCACTGACCAGCATAATGAATCTTTTTACAATTAATGACCCTACAATGACATAACATACTCAAAAACCATAATTTATATGCCTTTTCACTCTTGATGTTGTATGTTAAATTGGTTCAAACACACATGTAATGATATAAATCCGTCTCATAGTTTCACAGAGAGATCTTTTTCGACCCTAAAAATCCATATTCTTAAATTCATATTCTGGCAACCTGACAGTGGCAACCATTTAACTTTTTATTGTCTCCATAGTTTTACTTTATGCAGAATATCATATAGTTTGCAGATATCAGCTGTATTACTCAGCAATTAACCCAACTTCTGTGAGGTATAAATTGTTCATATGTAAAATGGAAGTCAGTATCATTTGCTTTAAAGAATTGTTTTAAGAATCAGAGATTGCATATAAAGGTCATAGAGTAGGCAAAAAATAAGCACTTTTTATTTCCTTGATATAGTAACAGATTCTTAAATCAACTTTATGGAATAAGGCCAGTAACCTTACTGTCATATGGTTGGAATCAAAGAGAATATAGTTTTTTCATATTATTTCACTTATATTCAAGTCTATTCAATATCATTCCATGACTTTGATAGCTCACTTCTTTTTAGTGCTGAATAATATTTTATTGTTTAGGTATACTGCAGTATACTAATCCATTCATTTAGTTCTTCCCAGTTTTGGCAATTATGAGTAAAGTTACTATGAACATTTGGGGTGTTGATTTTATGTGGACATAAACTGTCAGTTCTTTTGGGTAAATACCAAAGTGTACAATTGTTGGATCCTATACAAGGAGATCCAACCAGTCCATCATAAAGGAGATCAGTCTTGGGTCTTCATTGGAAGGACTGATGCTGAAGCTGAAACTCCAAAACTTTGGCCACCTCGTGTGAAGAGTTGACTCATTGGAAAAGACCCTGATGCTAGGAGGGATTGGGGGCAGGAGGAGAAGGGGACAACAGAGAATGAGATGGCTGGGTGGTATCACCAACTCGATGGACATGAGTTTGGGTAAACTCCGGGAGTTGGTGATGGACAGGGAGGCCTGGTGTGCTGCGATTCATGGGGTCGCAAAGAGTCAGACAGGACTGAGCGACTGAACTGAACTGAACTGATGTTTAGTTTTCTAAGAAATTACTAAACTCTTTTTCAAAGTATATGTTCCATTTTGCATTGACACCAGCAAAGAATGAAAGTTCTTGTTGCTTTATATCCTGACCAGCATTTGGTGTTGTCTGTGTTCCAGATGCTGGTCATTAATAGGTATAAAGTAGTATCACATTGCATTTTAAGTTTGTCTTTTCCTGATAACATAGGAGTTGCAGAATTTTTAATATGCTTTTTTTTGCCAACTGCATATCTACTTTAGTAAAATATATGTTGACATCTTTGGCCCAATTTTAAAATCTGTTTTCTTATTGCTGAGTTTTTGAATTATTGGCATATGGTAGATATAGTATTTTTTTAGATGTATATTTTTTATTTTTTTTTCAAGTCTGATTTGTTTTCTAATTTTCTTGACATATCCTTTCATAGTGTAAATATTTTCAATTTTCATGAAATCCAACTTATCAGTTATTTCTTTCATGTATTATTATTATTATTTTTATCTACATTTTCCTTTAGGTTTCTAGGACTTTCATAATTTTGCGTTTTACATTTAGGTTTGTGATGCATTGTAAGGTTTTGTATTCGTATGTGAGTGTGGAAGAATGTAAGGATCTTCTTTCTAGATAAACTTCAGAATTGCTTTGTTGATATCTACAAAATAAGTTGTAGGAATTTGGTGATACACTGCTATATTCAAAATAGATAACCAACAAGTACCTACTGTATAGCACATGGAACTCTGCTCACTGTTATGTGCCAGGCTGCCTGGGTAGGAGAGAGTATTGGGAAAGAATGGGAGCATGTATATGTATGGCTGAGTTCCTTCGTGTTCACCTGAATCTATCACAACATAGCTAATCAGCCATACTCAATAAAAAATAAAGAGTTTAAAAATTAAAAAAATAAAATCATACAAGAAATGAGACTAATATTTCACAAAACTGTAAAACACACATACATATTTTTCTTAACACATTTTACAGATTAAACTTAGTAGGCATTATAATATTTTACATTTTTTTAAAGAAGAGATAAATGAAAGTGTAAGATAAAATTTTCAGAATTTAGAGCAAATAAATCACTAATTAATTAATAGAATTCAAATCTTTTGGGGACAAAAAGTAACCGTCCTTTCTATGACTGCCTGTTCTTTGCCTAAAAGGAATACAATTCTCCACATTTTAAAAATCATTATTTGTCTTTCCCTGTTTGAATCAATCTCAGATTATATTTACCACCCTAATTTTAAGATTGAATGCTGACTCTTCTGATTTATGATACAGGGCATCAATTGTGATAAATAGTTGCTTTTTTATTTTGAAATTATTAACACTGAGTTTCATTTTTAGAAAGCTTGGTGAAAAATGAAGTGTCTATTAGTCTTTCTGTCCATGAGAGTAGATTTGTGGAAGAAAGTTCAGACATTCATCATTCACTCAAAAATTTTTTTGAATGCTTTCTGTTTTCCAAGTAGTAAGCTCCATGGCTTGGAATACAAAGATGATGAGGGAGAACTCTTGATTTGATGAAATTAATGTTGAATTATCTATACAATTACATAAATATATGCAACATTATGTAAATAAATGATGCCAGTAAATATTAGAAAATAATGATAGAAAATTATTCAGGACACTGTGGCTCCACAGGAGAGTTGATATACAAGAAGGTCTACAGATACCAGAGATATTCATAGATGTTCTACAAAATAATGTGAGACTTGCAGAAATATATAAATGTATTTCTCAGAGCAATATAGAAATTCCGACTGGCACAAGCAATATATAGATACTACACTCTGAAAGGGAATCATATACTCTGAAATCCACACATACTTCTTTACCTTGATTCAACAATGTCGGTCAGAGTGCTGCAAGGTAATATTTCGCAGCCAATAGGTATAATATCCCTTTTTAAATTATTTTTATTGAAGTAGAACTGATTTTCAATATTAAATTATTTCAAATATACAGTGTAGTGATTCAGTATTTTTACTTAATATGCTCTATTAATAGCTATTATAAAATAATAGCTGGAACTTCCTGTGCTGTAAAATATATTCTTTTACCTATTTTATGCATAGTAATGTCTATCTCTTATTCCCATACCACTATATTGTCCTTCACTTTTTCCATCTCTGTACTGGTAACCACCAGTTCTTTTCCTACATCTATGTGTCTCTTTCTGTACTGCTATATACATTCAATTTTTTATTATTTATGCTACAAATATAAGCAATATGATACAGTATTTGTCTTTCTCTAACTTATTTCATTAAGCATAATCTCTAAGTCCATTCACATTGCTGCAAATGGCAGAATTTCATTCATTTTTATGGCTGAGTAATATTCTGGTGGGCATGGGTGCCTGTATGTATATATATCAGACACGAAAATAAATTACATATATTACAATATAATTTATATATTATATATAATTATATGTTAATAACTAGTTCAATAATATACTAATAATTATATAATATATATAATTTATTTTTTGTGTCTGATTGCTATAAGTAGGATTTCCAATAGGGTGTTAAATAGAATTGGTGAGAGTGAGAATCTTTATCTTGTTGCTTAATTTAGTGTGTATGTGTGTGTGTGTGTAAATTGTCCTGCCTGACTCTTTGCAACCCCAGTGACAGTAGCTGGCCAGTCTCTTCTGTCCATGGGATTTCCCAGGAAAGAATACTGCAGTGGGTTACCATTTCCTCCTCCAGGGATTTTCCCAACCCAGGGATCGAACCCACAACTCTTGTGTCTTTGGCATTCATAGGCAGACTCTTTATCACTAGTACCACCTGGGAAGCCCCAGTTTAGTGGAAGACTTTTAACATTTCATCATTGAGTTGATGCTGGCTGTGGGTTTGTTATAAAAGACCTTTATTATGTTGAGTATTTATAAAATAATATATTAATTCTGTCAAATGCTTTTTTCCTTCTACTGAGATGATTGCATGATTTCAATCCTTCATTTTGTTAAATGTGATGTTTCACGCTGATTGATTTGCAAATATTGAGACCATCCTTATAGACACTTTAACCTCTGAGCCACCAGGGAAGCTTATAACACTGGGATAAATTCAAATGGATCTTGGTGTATGAACCCTTTTATATATTATTTGATATGGCTTGCTAATATTTCGTTGAGGATTCTTGCATCTACATTCATCTAGAATATTGGCCTGTAATTTCTGTGTGTTCTGGTAGTGTCTAGTTTTGGCATCAGGATCATAATAGTTTTGTAGAATGAATTTTGGAGTTGTTTTCCCTCTTCAGTTTTTTTTTTTTTAATAGTTTGAGAAGGATAAGTATCAGTTATTATTATTTCTGGTAGATTCATTTGATTAAGACTTTTATTTGCTGAGACATTTTTTTATTATTATAAATTTAACTTCACTACTATTGATCCATGTGTTCAAATTGGTTTCTTCTTGATTCAGTGTACAGGCTTAGGTTTCTAGAAATTTGCCTATTAGATTGTACAGTTTGTTGACATATACCTGTTCATGGTATTTTTTTAAATTCTTTTTTGTATCTCTGTGGTATCTGTCATTAGTTTTCCTCTTTCATTTCTCACTTTATTTCAGTCCTCTTTGTCTTCTTGAGGAGTGTAACTAAATGTTTATCTTTTTTTTTTTCAAAAAAACAGTTCTTGATTTCATTGATATTTTCTGCTGTTTTTGGTTTTGTTTTCTGTTTCCTCTCTGATCTTTAGTATTTCCTTTATTCTACTGACTTTGTGCCTGGTTTCCTCTTCTTTGTTTTCCCCCTAATTCTTTTACACTGTGGGTTAGGTGGTTTTAGATTTGTTTGTTTTTTGTTTTTTTTTTTTTTGAGAAAAGTTGAATCACCCTAATCTTCCCTCTTAGAGGTGCTCTTTTTGGCATCCCATAAATTTTGGAATGCTGTGTTTCTATTTTATTTATTTATTTATTTTCTTAAAGTATTAAGATATTTTCTGATTTCCTCCTTGATTTCTTCATTGACTCCCTTGGATTTTTAGTAACATGTTGTTTAGTCTCCACATGATTGTTCTTTTCCAATTTTTCTTTAATTGATTTTTAGTTTTATACTGTTGTAATCTGAGGGAATTCTTGATATAATTTTAATCCCCATAAATTTGTTGAGAGTTGCTTTGTTCCCTAGCATATGATCTATCCTGAAGAACTTTACATGTGCACTTGAAAAGAATGTTTATTCAGTTTTTGGATATAATGCCTTATGGATATATAATAAGTGCAACTAATCTATTATGACATATAAGATCATTGTTGCCTTACTGATTTCCTGTTTGTGTCATCTGTGCATTAATATAAGTGGAATGTAAAAGTCCACTACTACTATTGTTGTCCCTTTTTCTCTATGTCTGTTATTTGTTTTACATATTCAGGTTCTCCTATGTTAGGTGGATTTATGTTAATGAATGTGATATCCTCTTGGATTTATCATTATTACATAATGATATAAGGATAATAATAGAGGAAATAATCCCTTCTGTCTTTTCTTACAGTCTTTGCTTTAAAGTCTATTTTATCTGACATGAATTTTACTACCTCTGCTTTATTGTCATTTCTGTGTGCATGAAACATCATTTTCCAAGACCTCACTTTCACTCTCTGTGTGTTTAGCTCAGCAGTGAGTCTTTTGTAGGTAGCATATAGAAGGTTCCTGCTTTTGTGTTTCATTTTCCCAAATCAGCCAAGATTTCTCTTTTCACTGGAGCACTTAGTCCATTGATATTTACATAACATTGATATTTTTTGGTCATTTTATTATTTGCTTTATTGGGGGGGTTATTTTTGTAATTGTCTCATTTCTTATTGCTTCTTCACTTGTGGTTTGATGATTTCCTTTACTAGTATGTTTTCATTCCTTTCCTTTTAGGTTTGCTGTATCTATTGCAGGCTTTCAATTTATGATTAACATGAGGTTCATATATTGATCTCTAACTGTATATGCTTGGTAGTCATTAAGTTCAAAAACACAAGCTGGAATCAAGATTGCTGGGAGAAATATCAATAACTTCAGATGTGCCGATGACACCACCCTTACAGCAGAAAGCAAAGAACAAAAGAGCCTCTTGATGAGAGCGAAAGAGAAGAGTGAAAAAATTGGCTTAAAACTCAACATTCATAAAATTAAGATCATGGCATTCGGTCCCATCATTTCATGGCAGATAGATGGGAAACAGTGGAAATAGTGACAGACTTTATTTTCTTGGGCTCCAAAATCACTGTAGATAGTGACTGCAGCATTGAAATGAAAAGATGCTTCCTCCTTGGAAGAAAAGCTATGACCAACCTAGACAGCATATTAAAAAGCAGAGACATTACTTTGTCAACAAAGGTCCATCTAGTCAAAGCTATGGTTTTTCCAGTAGTCATGTATGGATGTGAGAGTTGGACTATAAAGAAAGCTGAGTGCCAAAGTATTGCTGCTTTTGAACTGTGGTGTTGGAGAAGACTCTTGAGAGTCCCTTGGACTGCAAGGAGATACAGCCAGTCAGTTTTAAAGGAAATCAGTACTGAATATTCATTGGAAAGACTGATGAAGATGAAACTTCAATACTTTGGCCACCTGATGCGAAGAGCTGACTCATTTGAAAAGATCCTGATATTGGGAAAATTGAAGGCAGGAGGAGAAGGTGGCGACAGAGGATGAGATGGTTGGATGGCATCACTGACTCAATGGACATGAGTTTGAGTAACTCTGAGAATTGGTGATGGACAGGGAGGCCTGGCAGGCTGCAGTCCATGGGCTTGCAAACAGTCAGACACGACTGAGTGAATGAACTGAACTGAATATATATTGATCTATATCTGCAGGGTAATCATAGTTCAAAAACACTCTAAAAGACCAACATTTTGAGTTTTTGATGTCATATTTTATATATTCATGTTTAATCCTTAACTTTTTATGGTTGTTACAATGCATTTTCTTATTTTTAATTTTTGTAATGGCATATTTAAGTGTTTGATCCTCAATCCTTAATACATATTCACCTTTCCTAAGTACCAATGGGCCTTTTCCTCTCATATAAATTATTATTTCTTTTCCACTCAGAGGAGAAATTTTATCATTTCTTTTAGAGTAGGTTTAGTATTCATAAACTATGTTAGCTTTTCCTTATCTCAGTTCTTTAACTCTCTTTCAATTCTAAGTGATAAGCTTATTGGTTAGTTATTCTAGGTTGCAGGTTTTTTCACTTCTGCCCTTTGAATATATCATGATAATTTGGCCTGCAAGTTTCTGCAGTGAAATCCGCTGATAGCCTTTTGTGAATTTCCTTATATATATATGACTATTTTTCTCTTGATCCCTTTAAAATTCTCTTTAAATTTGAAATTTTTAATTATGATATGTCTTGGTGTCTGTCTGTTTGTGTTCATCTTGTTTGGAACTCTACATATTTCTTTACATGGATATCTGTTTCTTTCTTCAGATTTGAAAAGATTTCAGCCATAATTTCCTCAAATACATTTTCTATCCCTCTTCTCTTCTTGCTTCCCTTGTGGCTCAGATGGTAAAGCATCAGCCTGCAATGTGGGGGACACGGGTTTGATTCCTGTGTTGGGAAGATCCCCTGGAGAAGGAAATGGCAACCCACTCCAGTAGTCTTACCTGGAAAATTCCACGGTCCAAGGAGCCTGGTAGGCCACAGTCCATGGGGTCGCAAAGGGTCGGACATGACAGATTGCTTTACTTCACTTTTCTTCTCAGATCCCTATGAGTGTTGCTAAGCTTAATGTTTATCCGAGATCACTTAAACTTTTATTTGCTGCTTTTTTTTTTTCAGTACTAGTGTGATTGGATAGTTTCTATTTTTCTATCTTGCAGATTACTTATGTGTTATTCTTAGTTTGCTATCTATTCCTTCTGCTTTTTTTTCCCCAGACATTGAATTCTGTTTCTGATTGAATCTTTTTTTTTTATATTTTCTAGTTTCTTGTTAAAATTCTCACTCTGTTCATCTATTCTTTTCTCCCTAATTCAGTTAATATTTTTATTACCAATGCTTTGAATCCTTTATCTGGTAAATTATTTCTCTTTCACTAGTCTTTTGGGTTTTCTCTTATTGTTTCAATTGAGAGCAGTTCCTCTATCTTTCCTTTTGCTTATTTTCTTTTTATCTATGGGTTTAATTGAAACAGTTACCTATTGTGGTTTTAAAGGGTGTTCTTATCTAGGAGCAGCCTTATACAGACTGCATGTTACCAAAGACTTTGGTTGGAGAGCTGTATTTGATGTAAACTAAGTCACATCATTCCTCAGGGCATACTGGAAGCTATTCCCTTAGTAAGTGTGGGGCTAGAGATGGAGGGGCTAGAGCTGTAGCTGAGTATGAGGTGGGATTTCCCCTATGTTCAGTGCCTATCACCATCATATCAGGGGAAGGATCTGGTCCCAAGCAGAAGTCCTGAGTTTCGTTCCTGAGCTGATTCTGTTACCTTCAACCATGTGGTCTCCTCTCCCAACACCAGGACCCTTTTCCAAGAAATAGGGAATGCTGAAGCAAAGGGGACCATGAAGTGTCTTGACTCATGTTGACTGCTGATAGAGGTCCCAGCTATCTCCAGTTCATTGCCTCTGTAGATGTCCACAATTGTTTCCCTTGCTCTGCTCAGATAGAGCCTTGAGTGCAAAACTTCTTTGTTCTTTACAGCCAGTCACTGCCCCCAACTCCAAGCCTCCACAAATCCTGCTCTGTTGTGGAGTCACACTGAAAGATAGACGGGGCCTACATGGTTTCTCAGCATGTAATGTCCTAGTCATGCACGCCTGTTTACAAAAAAATGTTCCTTTCCAGTTCAGTAGTCTATCAGTATGCTTTTCGTGAATACAAATATTCCTTGTTCAAGTAAGTTTTAATTAAAACTTCAAACCTATTTATTTAAAAAGACTCTCTCAGTCTTCCCTGGTAATCCAGTAGTTAAGAATCTGTCTTGCAACGTTGGGAACCAGTTTGATTCCTGGTTGGGGAAGATTCCACATGCTGCAGAGTAAATAAGCCCATGCACCACAATTACTAAGTCAGTGCTCTGGAGCCCAAGAGCTACAACTACTGAAGCTCATGCACCTAGAGCCCATGCTCCACTACAAAAGAATTCACCACAATGAAAATCCTGCACACTGCAAATAGAGAGTAGTCTCACTCTCCATAACTAGAGAAAATCCACACACAGTAACAAAGACCCATCACAGCACAATAAACAATAAACTCAAAAAACACCAAAAAAAGAACCTTCTCATATAAACATAGTTGGTGATGGACAGGGAGGCCTGGCGTGTTGTGATTCATGGGGTCGCGGAGAGTCGGACCCGACTGAGCGACTGAACTGAACTGAACTGAACATATAAACATACACTGTGGAACTTTAAGAGGAAGCATTTTTCATCCATAGCTACAGAACAGTGTAATGAATAACGCTTGCATACCCAGAGCACCCTTTCACTCACAAATGCACCCACATAGTCTCATGTTCATCCACTCTTAGACATATTCACGCTTATTGGATGTGAAACACTGATGCGACACCCATACACACACACACACACACATGCACTCACACAGAATATTGCCTCTCTCTCCCTGCCACCACTTACTGTCTTTCTCCTTCTCACTCTTACATTCACACAATTTAGAATCCGAACTCAAGCCTGTAAACTCATACCACTGTTAATCACCTCCTACAAAACTAAAAATGTTTATATTCTAGAAAAATATTGGAGTTGATTTTTGAATTACTATGCATTCTATAAACTTATACTAGTTTGATAACAATTGAAATTATTAAATTGCATTCCGTGCCATACATACAGATCTATTTTTAATTTTATCTTTATATGTCTTTGTAGAGTCTAATAGTATCAAAGTGTTCATGTATAATCATTTTTAGTGAGACAGTAACAATCATTTTTTTATTAGAAAATATAAACAACTTTGGCATAAAGGATTTTTTAAACAACAGAGTGCTTACTTTGGTGAGTTTTCTTCAATTTATCATTTATAAAGGTTAAATACCCCTCACACACACAAAATTCTATCTATAGCTATCAATCTGTATAGATCGCTATGTAGATACATAGCTATGTACATATATTTCGGTTCAACAACAACATAACAAGTTAACAAGAATTTTTTAAATGTTTAAAGTTTGGCTGACTAGAAACTGATAATATATACAATCTTGCTCCTTTAGTATTTAAGTGGCTGCAAAACTACCTAAATCTTTCCATGCTTTATTTTACACTGTAAAATAAGCACTTGCTATAACTGAAAATTGCTTGTGCTATAAAATATTAAATATTTTATAAGCACATTTGTTAATGTTAAAATATGAAATGCATAAATTTATAAACCTTAAATATATCTGAATCATTATGACAAATTTATACTTAAATTTAAATACCTTTATTTACATTTGCTACTAATAACAAAATATATGGTTGTCATGGATAAATTGTAAACCACAAAAATATAAAATATAATAAAAGTCAACTATATTACTATCTTTCAGGGATATTTAGTATTGAAGTTTTAATGTTTGTTACTAGTTATTTTCCTGGGCCTAAACACACAAAGCAACACTTGAGACATTTAATATATGCTAGTATGGTTTTTTTTCTATAATATCATGTGTAACCTTATATTTATGATGAGCATTTCCTCACATTATTTATTCAAAAGATATATTCTCTCTCTATATATTTTTTTCTTGTCATTTCAAATGTTTGTGAGCAATAATGGAATAGCCAGGACTTCTAATCTCCATGGAAGAGCTAAAATCCAGTGAATACAGTTTGGTTCCAGGATTAACCTTGTGGTAATGTGGCAGGCAGAATATAAGGTTGGTTGATAAATCCAAATGTAAAGATAGAGCAAATAGCTTGAGAATTAATTCAAGTTTGGTTACCTTCTTTCTAATTTTTTTTTTAAAATATATTTCCTCTTCCTTTATTTAGGTGGATAATTCAGGTTAGAACTATTCTTTGAATCCTGAAAACTCAGATTTAAAAGGAGTACAGAAAGACAGACAAAGAGTTTTCCTGGTTTAAACCGTGATCTTCAAGTTATTTTTCAACTGATTGACATACACTGGCCATTTATCCATTTATTTACTAACATGAAAAGCAAAAGTTGATAACCTTTCTCAATAATTCTTTGTATACATTCATGTTCATTTATGTTGATGGAGAAAAATATTCACCAAATGCCATCCTAAATTTTTAATGATGACCAACTCTTAGATAACCTTTACCAAAAAAAAGCATAAGACCTATATTTAGACTTATTGAGGTGAGATTTCCTCAACATATCCATAATATTATAAACATTATCAATATTACATATTCATAACAAACAGAGGAAACAGATATATAAAATCCATTCTGGCATGCTGAAGTGTTCCTTTGGGCAACTTCCATGTTCCACCTTTATCATCAATTTCAGGATTATATTGGATATAATTGATGCACGAATGGTCATATCATCTGTTAAGTTAGAAAAAATTTCCCTGGTGACATTTCCTTAATATCATTTTAAATTTATTCCTATTGTTAAAGTTTAGGACTTCGTTCATAGCTCAGTGGATAAAAAACCTGTCTGCAAAGCAGGAGACCTAGGTTTGATCCCGGAGTCAGGAAGATCCCCAGGAGAAGGAAATGGCAACTCACTCCAGTATTCTTATTAGAAAAATTCCATAAACAGAGGAGCCTGGTAGGCTATAGTCAAAAGGGTCACAAAGAGGCGGACACAACTGACTGTGCACCCAGACTCTCTCTCTCACACACCCACACACACACACATTGTTAAAAGTTGTCTCATGACAATTTTAGAAAACAATCATGAAATTATCTGATGCCACTAGGTTTACTGTGGAGTTATCCCCATAGATTTTACAATCTGACCATATCCAGTGCTTTCTTTTAGAACTGAGGTAAGATTCCACACATCTATGTTGAGATATTTGAATTTATCTATGAATTTGTTTTGCTGTTTATTTTTTAAAAAATCTTTTCACAAAAACTTTTGTAAGAGCAGCCTTTCCAAAATGCTAATCTGCAGAGTTTTTAACTGTTCAAGGCATAAAATGGCAGGTGGTTTATTTATTAAGGATTGATATTTACCATTAAATATACAAATGATTCTATAAGATCTAAAGATAATTTGCTTAATTAATTCCAGTAAGCCATTGTGCTGAGGCACAGAGAATATGCTTTGGCTCTTGGATCAAGAGATAGGCTATGATAAGCTATGATTTTTGAAGTGGGCCATGTTATTGGGTTAATCCCAGTAAAACATGACCTAAATGTTCATACACATAAAATGGGGGAAGACTTAATCTGAAATATGATAAATTCTGATCCAAATGTTATAATTGGGCAGAATCTTTTGCCAGTAGATCTGCAGTCATTTTTAATAATTGGGTTATTTCTTGAGACAATAATTATGTATCTAATGTCAAGGTGTCAAAATCAATTCAAATTTGGTTGTGGGAAAAAAAATTGAACTTCTATTACCACACTTCCTACAAGATATTTTACAAATGGTAGTTCCATTTATAAATGAATTTACTATTAATCTTACATAAGCTGTGTCACAGAGTATAAAGGAGTATTCTTCTAATAATGATCTCAATTTTAGGGACATGTGAAAGAACTTCCAAGGAGTAAGCCTCTTTTAATTTCATGGCTACAAACTTGGAAGGAAAGTTATGACCAACCTAGATAGCATATTAAAAAGCAGAGACATTACTTTGCCAACAAAGGTCTGTCTAGTCAAGGCTATGGTTTTTCCAGTGGTCATGTATGGATGTGAGAGTTGGACTGTGAAGAAAGCTGATTGCTGAAGAATTGATGCTTTTGAACTGTGGTGTTGGGGAAGACTTGAGAGTCACTTGGACTGAAAGGAGATCCAACCAGTCCATTCTGAAGGAGATCGATCCTGGGTGTTCATTGGAAGGACTGATGCTAAAGCTGAAACTCTAATATTTTGCCCACCTCATGCGAAGAGTTGACTCACTGAAAAAAACTCTGATTCTGGGAGGGATTGGGGGCGGGAGGAGAAGGGGACGACAGAGAATGAGATGGCTGGATGGCATCACCGACTCGATGGACATGAGTTTAAGTGAACTCTGGGAGTTGGTGATTGACAGGGAGGCCTGGCGTCCTCTGATTCATGGGGTCGCAAAGAGTCGGTCACAACTGAGCAACTGAACTGAACTGAACTGAAAAAACTTAGTAGTAGCAAGCATTCTCATTTCACTAGTGATTTTGGTACTTTGAGAGATCCAATATTAATAGAGTATTGGTTAGATACAATATCACACATGTCAATAAGAAAGCTGTATTTTGTGCATCTATATTTCCTTTCGGAGAAGGTGATGGCACCCCACTCCAGTACTCTTGCCTGGAAAATCCCATGGACGGAGAAGCCTGGTAGGTTGCAGTCCATGGGATCACGAAGAGTTGGACACGACTGAGCGACTTCCCTTTCACTTTTCACTTTCATGCATTGGAGAAGGAAATGGCAACTCACTCCAGTATTCTTTCCTGGAGAATCCCAGGGATGGGGTCCCCAGATTCGGACACAACTGAAGCGACTTAGCAGCAGTAGCAGTAGCAACATATTTCCTTTGGGAATTTAAAAGATGGCTTTAACAATTATAGGCTACAACAACAAAAATATTACAATTTTAGTAGGGGCTAAAATCTCCTACAAACTGGCATCACTTTATAAATTTTTAACATCTGTCCATCTGATTCATAGTCAAGAGTTAACATTCCTTTCTGTTTTCCCCAGTGACCTTGAAGCTTGCACTGTCTAAGATATCCATACAAAGATTTCCAATTCTCAGAGAACAGCAGATAAATTAGTCTTGTTTTCTTTTAAGGAACAGTTATTTTATTTTGAAGTATAAGTTTTCTTTGATTTTCATACTTTTCAACCCTTTAGATCTTATTAAAAATATTTACCTACTTGAAAATTTCACTTAGATATTGCCCTTTCTAACTTAATTTTTCAAGCAAGTCTCTTTTGCATGTCTAAGCCCACTTACAAAAATAAAACTATGTTTTCTTAATTTGGATATTGGATCTATCCTAGAAAATTGTTCAAAATATGCTCGGATTCTATTTTTGAAGTTTCCTTTAAATTAATCTTGTTACATCACAATTTTGAAACTTTTCCAATCTACCCTCAGGAAAAGACTCTTGAAAAAGTTTTTGTCAGTCATTTACTTTTTGTTTTTTCTCTCTCAAAGCTGGGGACCATTTAAAAACCCTAACATAACAAAATGCATTCAAGACATATTTAAATAATTGAAAACTCAGATGGCTATAAAAACATTTATTTGGCAGTAAAAAAAACAACAACAACTCTATTTGGCCAAGATGTCTATCATAATGCTTTCATGTTCAAAGTTTGTATAGAATGCTTCCAAAAGATAGGCTTCAAAATAATAGTGGTGGAAGCTTCAGTTATCAAAGAATGAGGCTAACATTCAGTATCAGAATAAAACCTGAGTTTATTCTTGGTCAAAGGAGCAGATCTGTGCTGTAGGGCACTGTCTGTCTAAAAAAGGACACTGTTTATCCTGTTAGGATTATATGAATGTAGAGTTCAAGTACTGGCGGCCTTTCAGAAGAGTGAGGTTGCCACTAATTGACTGACATTCTGTTATCACAATTACTCATGGAAAGTTGTCATCAATTATGACAGATTTAGAGGAACTGAAGAATCTCTTGATGAGGGTGAAAGAGGAGAATGAAAAAGCTGGCTTAAAATTCAACATTCAAAAAAATTAGATCATGGCATCTGGTCCTATTATTTCATTTCAAATAGGGAAAAAGTGAAAAGAGTAACAGACCCTATTTTGGGGGGTTTCAAAATCACTGCGGACAGTGACTGCAGCCATGAAATTAAAAGATGCTTGTTCCTTGAAAGAAAAGCTATGACAAACCTAGATGGTGATTAAAAAGCAGTGATATCATTTTACGAAAAAAGAAAAAGCTATGGTTTTTTCATTTGTCATGTACAGATGTGAGAGCTGACGCTTTCAAACAACAATAAAAAGTAGTTTTAGTGATTACGAGTTGCTTTGATTAAAAAACTACTTTTTTTTTTGGAGAAAGTATAAGAGCAAAAATGCACTGTAGAACTGTGCAGGGAATCATATATAGTGCTAGTCAATTACAAAATAAATATAGAAATATTTTGATTATTGGACTTCATTGTAATATGTCAAAACATACATTGCTAAATCTTTAATTCCTCCACATAGATGTTAGGAGAAAATGACCAAAGATTCCTTAAGGGGGTCCAATGAGAGGTCAACTTGCTATCAGAGTTTGTGTGCATGAATATTCTTGTTCTAAATATTGTATAAAGCCACTGTGATTTATGTTTCCTAATGCTTGGCCAGAAACTGCCTTTGACTATTTTTGCCCAGCAATTTTCATGGTACCCTGCTCAGTCATATTATGACTAAGAAGCGATTAAAATCCTTTTACTGTTTGATCCACTCCTACCTATTCACCCTACACCTAAAACACAACTCCCTCTGTGTTTTCATTTCATTAAAATGCACCATATCTCATACAGATACTCAGGCCAAAAAAATTTGGCAAAACCATGCCTTCTCTGCTTTCTCATATTCCCAAACATATGCAAGTCCTGATGCTCTACTTTCAAATTATACTTATAATGCCCATCACTGCCATCTTCCCTTGCCTGTTCTCTTGGAATACGCCTTTGGAATAGCTTAGTGTTTCTCACTATCCACCTGTTCCCATCTCCTATTCTCCTCTAATTCAGCATCCAGACTGATTTTTTTTAAAGGAAAATAAAATATAAATATTATTTTGACACTTTTCTATTTGAAACTTCAATGGTTCTGTAGCCATTCCACTTAGCATACAATTAAACTAATTCTGGCAACCTCTTTATTCTCATCATCTGCTACTTCCTCCCACCCTGATTCATTTCAACCCTCATATACACCATGTAAACAATTATGATTCGTTTCAATCCTCATATACACCCTGTAAGCAATCAACACAAAGCCATATCTGCTGTTGTCTCTGGAATATCCACCTAAATACATCTATGTGGCTTACTCTTTACTTTTACTCATGTCTTTTAGGCTCTCCAACATAAAAGAGCCACCCGTATAAACTCCAGTTCCCTTCTCTCTTTTTTTAGCATATTATTACCTAATATAATTTATACCTGTGTCTCTATAGGGATATTTTTCTGCTTTTCCATTGCTTTATCCCCAGCAGCAGCAAAAAAAAGGGTCACATTTTAACTTTTTAATAGAGCTAAAATAAGCACTGATTATTAAATAGCTTATCCTAGAAATTCTAGTGGAAGTTTGGGGATTGAGGTATGATACATGCTGTCCCTTCTTCTACTGCCACACCCATTACATAGGACTCTAGCTCTCCACTTCAAGTGACTAGTGTTGAGGACACAAATCCATCTGAATTATAGAAATGAGCCAGAAAGGGCTTTAATCAACTTATATATAATCCACTCTGGAAACAATACTCTTCTAATAGAGATTCTATCCATTCACTTGAATCATCTACCTCTCTTCTTTGGTAAAAAAAGAAAAAGAGCAGAAAGCCCAACCAAACAAAAACAGATAAATAACATGGAATTTGAACTTACAAAAAAATATTTTCTAACCTCAGGCATAATGTGTTTAATCATTGGTAAACTGCTCCTTAAACTATTTAGTCCCATGGTAACCACTTAACTTACTATTCTTCAACCAAGAAATTACATGCTAATGAAGAGCAAATGAAGATATCAATATAAAAATTTGGCATTTATATGTACTAATTAGTTTATAACATTTATGTGAATCCTAAATACTTTTCAGTTATTCAGGGGTAAACTTATCAAATGCTTACATAATTTTGTTAATGAAAAATAACAGGAATCCTTCCGGGATACAAAATGTGTCTTTTGCTGTTACAAATCCTTTCAAAGAGCTGTAATAAGAGAAAATGGCTTTTTGACATGTTGAAATTTCATCATGCACTCTTGTATTTGTTAATGCTGTTCACTCACTTTTAGATAACTGTGATTTCTATTCATTTTATTATCAACATAAATATCTGCCAGGACAAAAATTATTCAGAATATCCTCTCAACCAAATTATTTCAAAAACTGAAATAAGAAAGTGAACAAAAATTTGGTTGACTTCAATAAAGAGGATTATAATTTTCTTTCTGTTCAACATTATAGTTCCAACTGTATCTGTATCATTTATTTCTTTTACAAATGCCTAGAATACCTAGGCACTCTCCCATATCAAAGATAATTATTTTAGATAATAAATCTTTGTCCAACATACAGTTTGCAAAAGTTTTCTCTCATTCTGTAGTTTGTCTTTTCATTTTGTTGTTTATTTTTCTTTGCAGAGGCTTTTAGGTTTGATTTAGCCCCATTTGTTGTTTTTCCATTTGTGTGTATGCTTTTAGCAACATATTCAAAAACTTATTGCCAAGACTAATGTCAAGGAATGTCTTTCCTTAGTTTTCTTCTAGGAGGTTTATGAGGTTTTACATTTAAGTCTTTGATTCAAGTTAATATTGTGTGTGGTGTCTGATAGGGGTACAATTTCATTGTTTTCTGTCTATCATTTTCCCAATGCCATTAACGCAAATTAGTTCAATGACTATGGAAAATATTATGGAGTTTACTAAATAAATTAAAAATAGATCTACCATATGTTCAGATTGGAATAAGTGCAATTGGTATAAATGCAATTCCATTTATACCTAAAAAAAATGAGGATAGAATTTCAAGGAGATATATGCACTCCCATGTTGATTATAGCGTTATTCACAGTAGCCAAGAAATGGAAAAAAAAACCCTAAGTGTTCAATAATAGATGAGTAAAAATAAGACAAATATAAGAAAGGAAGACATCCTGCCATTTGCAACAATATAGACAGACCTAGAGCGTAAGATGCTAAGTGAGATGTCAAAGAAAGATAAGGACTGTATCACAGCACTTGCATGTGGAATCTAAAAGATCCAGACTCCTAAAAACAGACTAAAATGATGATTACTATGGGATGACAAGTGGGGCATAGGACAGATCTTGTTTAAGGGTACAAACTTAAGAGGAATAATAAATAGTCCTACAGATCTAAAGCACAGTATAGTAAATATAGGCAATAGTGCATTATAATTATCAAACTTGCTAAAAGATTAGAACTTAATTATTTCAATCACTAAAAGATTTGACAATAATATAATGTGTTAGAGGTGCTAATTAGAGCTACCATGGCAATTGCATTATAATATATAATGTAATATGTTAACATGTTACATACCTTAAATTTATACAATGTTGTATGTGAAACATATTTCAGGTAAAATAGATTATATGAAAATATTCATGTCCTAAAGTATGGACCATATCAAGGATATTTGTGTATGTGTAAATGATTACATGAACATACTCTCAAGTTAAATCATGATAACTTATGTAAGAATCATTAACGAATTTAAATGTTAGAAACTACTTACTCACACTACCTTGTTCAGAAAGGTAAAAGTTTTTTCAAGTCTTCCTGGAAGTAGAGGCTCTGTTGACTTTTTTGTTTCCCGCTGTGCCTCATATAGTTGCATGACCACGTGCTAGATATGGCCCAAGAAAAACCAAGGGAGGGGGCGGTTCTGTGCATTCTTCACAATTCCTCTTTCAATGACATCATGATAATGCTTGAAATCCTCTATAATAGGGTTATTTACACCATACAGATTGTCAAAAATTACAAATTAGAGATTTAAGTGAGAGACTTGTGTGGTTTCCAGCATATAACTAACAGTGGTAAATCAACAAAACATATATATTGAACAAAACTTTGAACAAATATGTTTATTGCAAAATGGCTGCTATTAAAATAGTTTATTTTCAAAGTCTTTGAACTTTACTAGGTTCCATAAAAAGGACAGATGATTTGGTAACCAATTTACTGTGACTGGTATATTTCAGGAATTGTGAAAAGCATCAGTTAGGAAGGAAAACAATCTAACTTCATATTTCTGTGTATGTAATAACTTGGAATATAAAAAATACATAAACTTCATGAATAAAATTCAAAAGATACTTTTTTAATATTGCTAAATGAAATGAAAGTGAAAAAGGAGAGTGAAAAAGTTGGCTTAAAGCTCAACATTCAGAAAACTAAGATCATGGCATCTGATCCCATCACTTCATGGCAGCTAGATGGGGAAACGGTGGCTGACTTTATTTATTGGGCTCCAAAATCACTGCAGTTGGCTATTGCAGCCATGAAATTAAAAGACGCTTACTCCTTGGAAGGAAAGTTATGACCAACCTAGATAGCATATTAAAAAGCAGAGACATTACTTTGCCAAGCAAGGTCCATCTAGTCAAGACTATGGTTTGTCCAGTGGTCATGTATGGATGTGAGAGTTAGATGGTGAAGAAAGCTGATGGATGAAGAATTGATGTTTTTGAACTGTGGTGCTGGAGAAGACTCTTGAGAGTCCCTTGTACTGCAAGGAGATCCAACCAGTCCATTCTGAAGGAGATCAGTCCTGGGTGTTCATTGGAAGGACTGATGCTGAGGCTGAAACTCCAATACATTGGCCACCTCATGCGAAGAGCTGAATCATTGGAGAAGACCCTGATGCTGGGAAAGATTGAGGGCAGGAGGAGAAGGGGACGACAGAGGATGAGATGGTTGGATGGCATCACCGACTCTATTGACATGGGTTTGGGTGGACTCCGGGAGTTGGTGATGGACAGGGAGGCCTGGCGTGCTGTGGTTCATGGAGTCGCAAAGAGTCAGACACGACTGAGTGACTGAACTGAACTGAACTGAACTGAAACTAAATGAATTTCCAGTGTTTGGCAAGTCATTCGAATCTTGTAAGATACTCATTTTGCATCCAAGAATGCACTTCATCCAAAATGTGAAAGTATAGGTTAACAACAAATTAATATATTTCTTGCTATTTACTAGTTTGTGTTTTAAACCATGACATGAATCTCATGAATTGTATTTTATTATTTTGGGAGTTTTTTTAATACAAAGGATCTTTACTCCTGAAGCAAGAAAACTGCCTCCTTATATTTTAATAGCTTTGATATTAATGTATTATTTTTGAAATCCTAATGTAGGTAAATAAAAATATAGAGTTTCAAATTATGTTATTTTGTATTACAATCAAACACAAAGTTATCAATCTTCTCTTAAGGTAGTAAATATTCCCTGTATTTAGTAGCTTTAATTTGAGAACACTATTTGGGAATATGAGAGTAAATTAGAAATTATGATATAAAATCTTCAAGAAAACTAGAGATACCAAGGGAACATTTCATGCAAAGATAAACTCGATAAAAGACAGAAATGGTAGGGACCTAACAGAAGAGAGGTGGCAAGAATACATGGAAGAACTGTACAAAAAAGATCTTCACGACCCAGATAATCACGATGGTGTGATCACTCACCTAGAGCCAGACATCCTGGAACGTGAAGTCAAGTGGGCCTTGGGAAGCATCATTACGAACAAAGCTAGTGGAGGTGATGGAATTCCAGTGGAGCTACTTCAATTCCTGAACTGCACTCAATACGCCAGCAAATTTGGAAAACTCAACAGTGGCCACAGGACTGGAAAAGGGCAGTTTTCATTCCAATCCCTAAGAAAGGCAATGCCAAAGAATGTTCAAACTACCTCACAATTTTACTCATCTCAAATGCTAGTGAAGTCATGCTAAAAATTCCCCAAGCCAGGCTTCAGCAATACGTGAACCGTGAACTTACAGATGTTCGAGCTGGTTTTTGAAAAGGCAGAGGAACCAGAGATCAAATTGCTAACATCTGCTGTATCATCAAAAAAGCAAGAGATTTCCAGAAAAACGTCTATTTCTGCTTTATTGACTATGTCAAACCCTTTGACTGTGGGGATCACAATAAACTGTGGAAAATTCTGAAAAAGATGGGGATATCAGACCACTTGAACTGCCTCTTGAGAAACCTATATGCAGGTCAGGAAGCAACAGTTAGAACTGGACATGGGCAAAAGACTGGTTCCAAATAGGAAAAGGAATATGTCAAGGCTGTATATTGTTACCCTGCTTATTTAACTTATATGCAGAGTTCATCATGAGAAACGCTGGGCTGGAAGAAGCACAAGCTGGAATCAAGATTGCCGGGAGAAATATCAATAACCTCAGATATGCAGATGACACCACCCTTATGGCAGAAAGTGAAGAGGAACTCAAAGGCCTCTTGATGAAAGTGAAAGAGGAGAGTGAAAAAGTTGGCTTGAAGCTCAACATTCAGAAAACTAAGATCATGGCATTTTGTCCCATCACTTCATGGGAAATAGATGGGGAAACAGTGGAAACAGTGTCATATTTTATTTTGGGGGGCTCCAAAATCACTGTGGATATTGATTGCAGCCATGAATTTAAAAGACGCTTACTCCTTGGAAGGAAAGTTATGACTAACCTAGACGGCATATTAAAAAGCAGAGACGTTACTTTGACAACAAAGGTCCGTCTAGTCAAGGCTATGGTTTTACCAGTGGTCATGTATGGATGTGAGTTGGACTGTGAAGAAAGCTGATTGCCGAAGAATTGATGCTTTTGAACTGTGGTGTTGGAGAAGACTCTTGAGAGTCCCTTGGACTGCAAGGAGATCCAACCAGTCCATTCTAAAGGAGAACAGTCCTGCGTGTGCATTGGAAGTACTGACGTTTAAGCTGAAACTCCAATACTTTGGCCACCTCATGTGAAGAGCTGACCAATTGGAAAAGACTCTGATGCTGGGAGGGATTGGGGGCAGGAGGAAAGGGGACGACAGATGATGAGATGACTGGATGGCATCACCTACTCAACGCACGTGAGTTTGTGTGAACTCCAGGAGTTAGTGATGGACAGGGAGACCTGGCCAGCGGCGATTCATGAGATTGCAAAGAGTTGGACACGACCGAGGAACTGAACTGAACTGAACTGAACCTTAGAAAACTTACATTTTCAGTTGTGTGATTAAATAAAATAGAATTTTTAAACCTTTGATCAAATATACTTCTTAGATTTACCTATAAAGAATGGAAAAAAGATTGACATAATTCCAATTCCAATATAAATTTCTAAGGTCCTTTACTATATTATACTGCATTATTGAATAATTGATAAATGTGTGATCTTTGGCTTTTCTGCTTATGACTTTTATGATCCCAAGTGTTATTAAATCTCCTTGTCCACAATTGAAGCAGTTATATGAGTATGACTTAGTACAAAACTTAAGGTTTACATGAAAATTAAATGAGAAAGTATTTGTAAGATATTTAGAACAATGTCTAGCACATAATATTCGCCTTTTTTGCTATTAATTAGTGTCCACTAAATAAATATAAGCATTTAAAAAGGTTTGCTTCTTCTCATTCCTAATTGACTTCCTTACTTATCTCTTCAGTATATACTCTGAAATGACTGGTATGTGATAATTTGTCATAGAAATTGGTATTGATGAGGTAAAATTTAATAACTATTTTATTTTGATTTTTAGAAACCTGAGTATTATTAAGCTGCAAAACTTCATTTATATGTGCTATTATTAGTACTTTCGCCATTATGTGCTTTGCACTTGATATCTACTAAATTATTTCTTTTCCTTTTGAAGAATTTACCCAGCCAAAGAAATTGGCAAAGACTCTTTTCTGTCTCCTGTCAATATTTTTAAAGTCAATACTCCTAAGAGATGCTCTAACTATTAAAATTAGTAATGATACAGTATTATGTAAGAAGAACATCTTTCAGAAACTTTTTAAAATCATGTTTTTCTCAAGAACCAGTGTAAGTAAAACATTATTTATGTTTCAGTTAATTGTCACTTTTTTCCACATAAATTTGTGTGAACTTAACTCTACCTTTCAAAATGGAAGAGTAGCTTACTTATCTCTGAATCACTTAAAGACTGGATAAAGTCAGCAACTTTGCATCACTTTAAGGTACTCACAATTTCAATTCCATTTTCTGATTCACATTTCATGGAGTATTACGACAGAGACATTGCACTACCAAATGCAAGAGTATAAATAGAGAACAGGAGATAAAAGTTAGATTTATGATGATAAAATTGATCATGGTAATCAGTTCAATGAAAATTATCTAAAGGAACAAATTTCACCCTCCATTAGCACACATAGAGAGAGTAGGTACCAGATGCTGATTTCTTTCTCTGTTAGATGCTATATTGCAAGAAAATTATGTATTAGTTCAAAGGACTTTCATGATCAATCCTGGGTGTTCATTGGAAGGACTGATGCTAAACTGAAACTCCAATACTTTGGCCACCTCATGCGATGAGCTGACTCACTGGAAAAGACTCTGATGCTGGGAGGGATTGGGGGCGGGTGGAAAAGGGGACGACAGAGAGTGAGATGGCTGGATGGCATCACTGACTCAGTGGCATGAGTTTGAGTGAACTCCGGGAGTTGATGATGGACAGGGAGGCCTGGCGTGCTGTGATTCATGGGATCGTAAAGAGTTGGACACGACTGAGTGACTGAACTGAACTGAACTGAACTGAAGTAAATTGTAGAGTATTCAACAGAACTAGCCTGAGTTTTTCCTTATGACACCGCTGCCACCATTTGAGGTGTCTTCCAGGTTCATGGACTTTGACACATTTCTGTTAGTAAAAGCACATAAAATAAATGCACACATTTACTCACACACACACAAAAAAAAAACAAAGGACTTTCATGCATGGGCTCGTTTTACCTTCTAACTTTTGTAAGGAGCTGAACAACAACAAACTCAGATTATCCATTTATATCAATGATAACAAACATGATTCACAAGACTAGAGAAAATAATGAAGAGAAATTGGAGATTGTTACTTCAGCTCTGCCAGTCCAACCTGTTTATCAAATATTAAGTAAAATTTATTATGATTATATCAATAGTGTGAACAAACACACTCAATTAATCCAATGTTTTTCAACAATTTCACCATAAGGTATTAAATCTATTTGAGTTTGACATGTGAAGATGATTTTATAAAAAGGAAATTAGTGGATATTTTAATTGTTTAGCAGTTTTCTCTTTGGGTATTCATAGCAACTTGATTGTCACTACAGCAGTTGAGGTTATATGGAGTAACTGACATATGAACATCATTCTTATTACACATTGTTACAGGAGGAAAAGGGATTCTTTCAGTAAATAAAATGTCCCCCATATTTAAATATCAAATATCAAGAAGCATTTTAATGGTAAAGATCAATAATTTTCATTCCAATACAAGCCTACTAACTCAAACAAAATTCCATTTATTGACATCAAATATTTATTTTCATCTATTAAAAATTATTAAATTATTACAGAATTGTGATGAAAGAATATGTAGACTATTATTGCTTGGCTATTCCTAAATTATTGAGATTCTTCAGGATGTTTAGTCTACACTGAAACTTCTTGGTTACTTTGAAAATTAAATAAGAAGTACATAGCTATAATTATATATAGGCATGTGTTAATTTTCCTCTGACAATAAAATTATAGAATCTATAATATACTTGATTCTTGAAAACTTTTAAGGCAAAAACATTGATGCTGCATGTACACGCTAAATAACACTCATTCAGGAAATGGCAATACATTTCATGTGCTTTTCAAAAGTGAGAAATAGGTTTCACAGGGTTTACCATTATATTCCTCAAAGTGAAATAAGTCTTTATCTGAAAAATAAATCTGGAGATTCCAACTGTAGATTTCATGTTATATTTGAGTTTTATTTTAAAATATTTTGAAGTTTGAGATTCTTTTGTGTGGCCATATTTTGCATTTACTTGTCAGTTCCAAATTAAACTTAAAGAATCTGATCTGTGGTGGGAGAAATATCTCTTCAGTGTTATCATAAGCTATTCATTTAGATGATTGTAGAATTATGTCCTTTAGTATAAACATTTTAAATGCTTAAAGCCTTATTGAACTATTTTCCAGCTACTAGGAAACAGAGAGAAGAAACTATATCAAGAGGATTTGTTTGTTTGTTTATCTTTTTTGGTGTACAGTAGTTGAAAAGTCATACCTAATTTCTCAAACTGTTCCTTGAACTAAGATTTGTTATAAATTCATATCAGTCCTGTTGCAGCACTTCCTCGATTTTAAAGTTGAGAATTTCTGTCTTATAAAGTTATAATGGAGAAAAAGACATACAATTTTATAGAAATTATACTTTTACCTAAGATAATGCTTTAAACATTAAATAGAATGCTAAATTCATTTGGTTTGGACTGCATTTCTATTACTTTTTATATAACAAATTTTGATCTGTTCTGAAATTTAACTGGAAATATATGTATTTAACAAAATATAGAAATCAAATGTTTCATAATGCATATCAATATTCAATTCTGAGTTACCTGGTAAGAGCTAATGATAAAAGTTTTTCATTTTAGAAAGGTAGGAATTTACTGACCTATTTTAGGTAAAAGAAAAGAAATTATAGGCCATTCATTTTTGCAAGAAAATATTTAACATATTTTAGTTTATTTTCTCAACAGGCACAGTTATTTTGTTATGAAGGTATAAATAATGCAATTAAAATTACATATCAATATTGTAGGATAGTAAAAGAAAATATAACTATTTGGTAATTAACAGTGAAAGGAACAATAATGATATTAAGTTTTAACCTTCTAATTAATTATAAGAAGATAATATTCAAGTACTAGAAAATTAAGCTTTATGTCTTTAATCTGGTAACACTGAATTAAAATAAGACTTTATACATCACTGATTATTATTTTATTATAGGCTAAACCTAAAAAGGATTTGAACTGAAGCAAATGGGCTTCCCTGGTGCCTCAGACAGTAAAGAATATGCCGGCAATGCAGGAGACCTGGGTTCAAATCCTAGATGGGGAAGAGTCCTTAGAGAAGTGGATGGCTGCCCCCTCCAGTATTCTTGTCCACTCCAGTATTCTTGTGCACACCAGTATTCTTGCCTGGAGAATTCCAAGGACAGAGGAGCCTGTCAGGCTACAGTCCATCAAGTGACAAAGAGTCAGACAGGACTCAATAACTAACACTTTCACTTTTTTATTTTCATTTCCTCTAATAAGTAATATGATTCTACAAACGAAGTACCATTTTCATCAACTCCTATTTACATATCTACATATAGGTAAATGAAAAATCCAAAGATGTTAAAAAAAATAACATTTCTAAATAATTCCAGGCTCAATTATTTAAATGATATCATGTCACATTTAGTATATTTTGCATATTTTATGGATATAAGAATTTTCTCATTGCCAGTTTTTAATAAATGAATCATTAAATTAAGCAATCAATTTCCTTTTTACAATTTTAATTATGTTAGCAATTAGAATTTGGATTTTTGTTGTCTGAATTCAACTGTTAAAGAGATATAAACAGAATTTTTAATGTTAATTATAACTCATTCCTTGAGTAAAAACTAAAACAATTCTTTTCTTGTTATTTAAATGTGACTCAAATTTTTAGCTGGCTATGTTATCAGATGCAATTCTAATTTTTTAAATTTTCCCATATGTTTAAATTCATTTGTTGTCCATATATTTTAGTGTTTTCAAAGTACTAGGTATTAAAAATAAAGTTTCCTAATTTTATTAGTGCAGTAAAGACCTCATTATCTATTGCTATCATGTTTTGAGGTAAGATTTAGGAGCCTTGTATTTGAGTTTTGAGTCAAAGTTTTGTAGCTCTATGATCTCACAGAAGTCGAGCATTTATTACCCAATTTAAAGTAAATATATTATCTCTAACACAAATTAATATTAAGAAATAAGAATGGTAATATAGGCAAGTGCTTTCTGTAACCTGTAAGGTTTAATGTACAAGTCATTAGCTATATGGACTAAAAGGTCTCACTTCATTTAAAAATGAAGTCCTTTCAAAGACTAAATATTTTAATGAGTATTTTTTCTTCATGGAACATATTTTAAAGTATAATAAAAAATGATGCACTAAAATTATATCCAAAGGATTGATAATATCTTGCTTGATAGATTTTGTATTTTTATATCCATAACATCTTAAAGTTGTTCGAAATATTAATAATTAACACTTTCGTTACTGTTGTTCAGTTCTAAGGCACGTCTAACTCTTCGAAGTGTCATTCACTGCAGCATGTTAGGCTTCCCTGTCCTCACGATCTCCCATAGTTTGCTCAAACTCATGTCCATTGTGTCGAAGATGCCACCCAACAATTTCATGTCTGTCTCCCCCTTCTCTTCCTGTGTTCATACCTTCCCATCATCAAGGTCTTTATTAATGAATCAGCTCTTCGCATCAGGTGGCCAAAGTATTGGAGTTTCAGCTTCAACATCAGTCCTTCCAATGCACATCCAGGACTGATCTTTAGGATGGACTGGTTGGATCTCCTTGCAGTCCAAGGGACTCTCAAGAGTCTTCTCCAATACCACAGTTCAAAAGCATCAATTCTTCGGGGACATATATAGTAAATATAGATGGAGTTTGATGAAAATTTATACATAGTTTGAGATAAAATGCTTTCTATTCAATTCCATTTCACATCTTTAGCATCTGGGTGTAACATTAAAATGGTCTCCTAGCCCATGGTGTGGAAATGTTATTTGAAATATTAATATATTTTATTTTATTTTATATTTTATCAATGTGTAATTATGTACTTACATTAAGAAAATCATTTTTTTATTTTCACGGGAACAGTAAAAAGATATTCTCAGTGTACCAAACAGTTGCTGTATTTTTAGCCAATTTCTTTCTATTCAGCACCAACATTTGTGGCTATCACCACAGTTTTTTAAAAATAGTGTGTTTGGTGAGAACTTAAAGACTATCAATTTCATTAGCCAGACAGTATTTTTAATCACAAATTCTTAAAACCAAATAGATCCTGACATTGGGCTTACAATTTCTCCACCCCCCAATAAGCTTTCCTTTTGCAAATTTACTGTAAAGGAACTACACATTAATCAAGTTCATCAGGCTGTAGGATTGATTTGCACACTTATTTCCTACTATTTAAAACTGTCATTCTTTTTTTCCCCATGTTTTATTTTAAGCTCTGTCAGTCATTACTCAATAAATTTATATTCCACTCTATAGTTGAAAATATGCTGATAATTACATATAAATGAATAACTGATGGATGAAAGGAAAATCAACTTAAGTATTTACTTCATAACAGTATATTAAATAGGTGAAGAAAAGACATAAAAATAGAGTATCAATTTAAATGAATGTACAAATGCAAAAGTAGTTGTCAAATTGCTTTTAAATCTGACTGTAAACTTTAAAAATAAACTTTGTATCTCATATTCTTTATACCTTTCATTATTTGTGTTTATTGCAAATAACTTTAAAAAATAATAATTTTGACAAAAATCTCACTTCTAAAAGTTTAAGAGTTACCTCTCTCAGTGTGTCTCACCACACCAAAACTGAAAACAAATATTTAAGTTGTTCCCAGATTATTAAGTAGATCATGTTTTGGCTACTCTGTGCTCAACTCAGAGGTCTGCTTCTTTGGTGTGATATAGAAATGAAGTCACCTTCATCTTGTGGTGTGTTATCTAAAGTTGCCTCATTCACATGCCTCTTCTTTCATTAAAGTCTGATTCATTTCAAGTTAAGAGTGTGTGCAATGTCTGATGGGGTGAAATTTCATTGTTCTGTGTTGGTCCAGTTTTCCCAGCACTATTACCTCAAATTGGTTCAACCACTGTGGAAAACATTGTTGAGTATACTCAAAATTTAAAAATAGATATACCATATGGTTGTATGGTCAAGAAATTCTAGTTATACCTTAAAAAAAAAAAAGGAGAACAGGATTTCAAGGCAATATATGCACTCCTAGGTTGATTACAGCATTATTGGTGGTGACTTTTCCCACAACTTTACTAATATATATTCCATATTTAACACTGCAAGTTTAAGGTGTACATTTTGTTGATTTGATATATTTAGATATTACAAAGTGATTGGTACATTATGTTAGCTACCACTTTTTGTGGTTAGAACTTTTAAGATGTACTCTCAATTTTCAGGTACATGATACATTACAGTTAACTATAATCAAAATGCTGTGTATTAGGTTCCCAGAACTTAGTTATCTTCTAAATGAAAGTTTATAGTCTTTGACAAACATCTCCCCATATACTCCCATCCTGAAACCCCTGTTACAACAATTTTATTCCACTTATGCAAATTTGACTTGTTGATATTTCACATATAAGTGAGATTATACAGTATTTGTCTCCTTCTTCCTCTTTCTGACTTATTCACTTAGTATGATATCTACAAGGTGCATTCATATTGTCAATACTATTGGTGGGATTTAGATTACATACCCACTAACTTGTTCTTTAAATCCTAACTTTCAAACAATTTTCATTTAAAGTTAATGGATAAATTACATAAAATAAAAATCAAAACCATGCAAGTCAAATAAAGCATATTATTTTGATATTATAAATGGTACTTTCTTGCTTGGTTTAATTCTCCAGTCTGGGCTTAAAAGGAAAAATGCACATTTGTAATTTCTACATTTGCTAGTTAATTTGATTTTTATTTTAAGGATGACAAAACATCACTTTAACAAATATTAATCAATGTTATCCTTGCAGAATAATAAATATTGCAGCATTAACAATGCTAGTATAGACAATAATTTGCTAAGCTTTGAGGATTTAACTTATATGCAGAGTACATCATGAGAAGCTCTGGGCTGGAGGAAGCACAAGCTGGAATCAAGATTGCCGGGGGAAATACCAATAACCTCAGATATGCAGATGACACCACACTTTTGGCAGTTACTGCAGATGTTGATAGCAGCCATGAAACTGAAAGACCCTTACTCCTTGAAAGGAAAGTTATGACCAACCTAGACAGCATATTAGAAAGCAGAGACATTGCTTTGTCAACAAAGGTCCATCTAGTCAAGGCTATGGTTTTTCCAGTGGATGTGAGAGTTGGACTATAAAGAAAGCTTGAGTGCCGAAGAACTGATGCTTTTGAACTGTGGTGTTGGAGAAGACTCTCGAGAGTCCCTGGGACTGCAAGAAAATCCAATCAGTCCATCCTAAAGGAGAGCAGTCCTAGGTGTGCATTGGAAGAACTGATGTTGAAGCTGAAACTCCAATACTTTGGCCACCTGATGCGAAGAGCTGACTCATTTGAAAAGACCCTGATGCTGGGAAAGATTGAGGGCAGGAGGAGAAGGGGACGACAGGGGATGAAATGGTTGGATGTCATCATCGACTTGATGGATATGGGTTTGGGTGGACTCCGGGAGTTGGTGGTGTACAGGGAGGCCTGGCATGCTGCAGTTCATGGGGTTGCAAAGAGTAGGACACGACTGAGCAACTGAAGTGAACTGAACTGAAGAAGCAATCTGTTTGATACCTAGAATGTTGTACTGAAGGAAAAAAGTCATTCCTTGAATACTTCTCATGGAATATTTAATTTTTTGGCATATTGTTTGGGCTGATCAGCTCATGCCACCTTTTCTTGCAGCATCTATTTTTGATGAAACACTCTCCCACTCTGATTTCAATGATTCAAGCCAATCTATCACTTTATTTCAGTTATAATCTATTATCTAGATCTTACCCTTAAATGTCCTCTTTTTTTTTATTGGAGGCTAATTATTTTACAATATTATATTGGTTGGTTTTGCCATACAATGACATGAATCCGCCCCGGGTGTACGTACGTTCCCCTCTCTGAATGCCCCCCCCTCACCTTCCTCCTCCCCTTATCCTCCCTCTGAACATATCCTGGTTTAGTCATAGTCTGATAAATCAATTTTGTCAAAAGTGAGACTGGCTATTTTGAATAGAATATACCTATCTTTTTTTTTTTTTCTTTTCTGAATCTACTGGTGACAGTCTTTTGTATAATGTGAGCCTAACTTTCAGTGATACTACAGCCAACACATTTGAAATAGAACTATAGGATAAAAAACACAGTGTCCTGATGACATTTACAATGTTGAGATTCCAGCATTCTTCAAATCAGATGCACCTCTAGAACTTTAGATTCACAAATCACTAAACTTCCAACTTTGCTTCAGTCACTTAGAAGTTGTTTTCTATCACAAGTCATAAGTGGTACTAAAAAATGAAATATTTATTGATACAGTTTAACAAGTGGGCATAAGTAAACAGGAATTCAGAGACTATCAGATCATTTTTATTTGAATGTCTATTCTGTGCAATTAGTTTGTTCGGGAGTTGGTGATGGACAGGGAGGCCTGGCGTGCTGTTGTGATTCATGGGGTCGCGGAGAGTCGGACACGAATGAGCGACTGAACCAAACTGAACTGAACTGATCATTGCCTTTTACTATTTGGAATACCACAAAAATCTCTGTTCATAGAGTGTGGAATGATGTCATTTGCCTTTTATTTGGGAATGATGCATAGTTTGCATATTAAATGGAATAGTTTATTCATTTAAATTAAATTATTTCTTCACACTTTCATTGTGTCAAGAGCAAATTTCAATATTACACTTTATAGGATTAAAATGCAAATTATTTTCAGTTGAATTTATCAGGACAAAGACAGCAGAATACAATATCAGCACAGGACAATTTCAGTTAATGTTAGTGTCAAGACTTGAGTATAGGAGCAGCTATGTATGTTTTAAACACAAAGTGCATGGTGGAGAACATTTATACACTTTATAATAATTTTTAGCTATTAAATATTTTTCATTTAATATTTTGAAATATTTTTATTTTTAATGGTTTTTAAAAGTGATTTGAGAAAATAAATTTAAGGTATCTGTTTTGAAGTATGTTAGGTAAATTATTTTGACTTTCGATTAATGATTATTTTTTCAAATTATCATGGATTTAGTTTCCTAATAAATCTCAATGAAATTTGTTTCATTGATCAATGTCATTGATTAATACTGGCAACTGTTTAAGGAAGTGTCTTATTTAACCTACTTGAAAGATAATCTCTAAGTAAATGGTCTCCAATTGAGTATTGATATTCCTTAAAGAGTCTGCAGTTTTCATCCCCACTGTCAAAAGTACATGTTAACTGGGGAAACCAGTATACCCATGTCAAAACTTTAAACCAAAACAGAATAGCTGTTTCAACCCAAACAGTAATAAATGCTTCATTTTTTCCCCCTCACACAATATAACCAAATATTGCCTAAGAAAATTTTGTACAAAATTACACAACAATACAAAGAAGAAAAACAAAAAATGAAGAAATGGTGGTTAAAGAAGATGAGACAGTAAGATGAAAATAAAAATGAAAAAGAAAATTCAAAGCAAAAAATAGCACAAAGCACTAAGTTGCTAGGATATACTTTTCTGATTCTAAGAAATTTAACCTAAATAGTACAGATTTAGAAAGGTCTCCAGTGGGCATGTATGGATGTGAGAGTTGGACTGTGAAGAAAGCTGAGCGCCGAAGAATTGATGCTTTTGCACTGTGGTGTTAGAGAAGACTCTTGAGAGTCCCTTGGACTGCAAGGAGATCCAACCAGTCCATTCTAAAGGAAATCGGTCCTGGGTATTCACTGGAAGAACTGATGCTAAAGCTGAAACTCCTATACTTTGGCCACCTCATGCAAAGAGTTAACTCACTGGAAAAGACTCTGTTGCTGGGAGGGATTGGGGGCAGGAGGAGAAGGGGACGACAGAGAATGAGATGGCTGGATGGCAACACTGACTTGATGGACATGAATTTGAGTGAACTCCTGGAATTGGTGATAGGGAGGCCTGGCATGCTGTGATTCATGTGGTCACATAAAGTCGGACACGACTGAGCAAGTAACAGTTAATAAGTGTGATCATGCAGTATTTATCTTTCTTATTCTGAGTTATTTTTTTATTCCTCTTAGAATTATGCACCATAGCACTCATTGCTGGAGAAGGCAATGGCACCCCACTCCAGTACTCTTGCCTGGAAAATCCCATGGATGGAGGAGCCTGGTAGGCTGAAGTCCATGAGGTCGCTAAGAGTCGGGCACGACTGAGCGACGTCACTTTCACTTTTCACTTTCATGCACTGGAGAAGGAAATGGAAACCCACTTCAGTGTTCTTTCCTGGAGAATCCCAGGGATGGGGGAGCCAGGTAGGAGGCCGTGTATGGGGTCGCACAGAGTCGGACACGATTGAGGTGACTTCGCAGCAGCAGCATTCACTGCAGCTTTTACTCAAGATAAAGAAGCAACCTACGTGCCTACTGGTAGACAAATAGATAAAGATGTGGTGTATACACACACACTCACAAACAGCATAATGGAATATTGAAAGTGAAAGTGAAGTCACTCAGTCATATCCGACTCTTATGACTCCATGGACTGCAGCCCACCAGACTCCTCCGTCCATGGGATTTTCCAGGTAAGAGTACTGTAGTGGGTTGCCATTGCCTTCTCCGATATAATTTCTAGGATATCTTTATTAGTAATTTTACCATACATTATAACATGAGCGGATTTATTACTCATTTGATAATATTTTTCATGTAATTTAACCAACTAAATAAACACAGTTTAAGATCTCTCTTTCGGAGAAGGTAATGGCAAGCCACTCCAGTACTCTTGCCTAGAAAATCCCATGGATAGAGGAGCCTGGTAGGCTGCAGTCTGTGGGGTCGCTAAGGGTCGGACATGACTTAGCGACTTCACTTTCACACATTGGAGAAGGAAATGGCAACCCACTCCAGTGTTCTTGCCTGGAGAATCCCAGGGACGGGGGACCCTGGTGGGCTTCTGTCTATGGGGTCACACAGAGTCGGACACGACTGAAGTGATACAGCAGCAGTAGCAGCAATATCTCTCTTTGGGATGTTTCAGGGGCCCTCTGAAGCACCCCAAAGTTAGCTAGAGGTCAAAGGAACTTAAAAAGAATTTGATTTAGGACGTTTTATCAAAAAGGTCAATTAAAAGCGTTTAGTACATTTGGTCAGATTTACTCAATGTTGATGTGTCACAATGGGCGTCAATACCAAGGTCTAGTGAAAGTCAGCTCCGCCATCTTGGACCTAGCTGACCTTAACCAGTTTTTTATACTCAGCCATTAAAAACAAAGTTTTTAATTTGTGATAACATATTCTAGATCTAGAGAGGGTTAAGCTAAATGAAACAAAATTATTTTTAAATCATGTATAACATTTCACTCAAACCTAATAAGGACTTTTCCCTAAAAGAAGTAACTACATATCAACCTCAATTACTGACATTAATAAAAAAATTTACATTTGTAAACAGAATTTAGCAGATTGTTAAAACAAGATTAAATGAGCTTATCCCAGAAATACAAAAAGTGTTCAGGGGTGAAAAATAAATAGCAAATATTCCTCATTTTAATAAATCTAATGAGGAAATATCTCTTTTTGCAAACAATGAAAAGGTATTTGACAAAATTCAACACATATACTACAGAAAGACACTCAAAAATCAATAGGAACTACGTCAATGAGATAATGCACATACAGGCCAAAAGCCATCATCATACACAACAGTGGAACAATGAAACACCCAAGACATAGCCACTAAATCCAGGACCAAAACAATAATAGGTGCTGGATACTGTGCGATTTATCATTCTTTTGCACTTCTTAACTTATATTAAAAGAGGGGTAAATTTAGAAATGTAATCATTGGCAAGGAGCAGGTAAAACTGTTGCTATTCATCACTGATATGACAGTATAATGGAATGATTTTCAGAAACAGATGAAAATTATCATAACCAGCAAAAGAATACAGTCAAGTAGCAGTGAAAGTGTAAGTGTTATTCGCTGAGTCATATCTGACTCTTTGTGACCCCATGGACTGTACCCCACCGAGTTCCTCTGTCCATGGGATTTCTCAAGAATACTAGAGTGGGTCAGGTAGCAGCGTATATAAAATTAGCCTATAGAACATTCCTCCTTTTGTATTTGTCAGATTAAAGATTCAGTGTTTTATTAAAATCATATGGATGTGTAAATACATATACATATATATATGAAGTGTATATATATATATATATATATATATCAGGTAGAATACATAGTACTTAACAAAAACTATGGACCATTTTATAAAGGAAAAATCAAAACTACTGAAAATCTTCAAAAAGAATTCCATTAAAATTATATTTAATTAGAATCACTAAATTTTAGCAATTATACATTTTCTTGACTTATGTCTCAAATTAAAAAGTCAAGAATATTTGAGTTACTGGTGCAATACAGTTGTGGTATCTGTCTTTAGGTGAGAAATATTCACTCCAAAAATGTTTTCTGAGTTTTCAGTCTCTCTTCCCACCCCTTCATGTGATGCATCTGCCTTAGAAATACCAAAAAGGAACAAAGCTTGCATTTGAAAAGCAGCTGGAATAGAGGTTCATTTGTTGCTGCCCAGAGATTTATGTCAAGCAAACAAAAAGCATTCTAACCTCCTCTGGTGGACAGTAACGCCTCCATCTAAACGCTACTATGGTTAGTCTCAGGCTTTGGAAAACTCTCACAGTCAGAATATTTACCACAGAATGGCACTCTGACAACTGGGTATGTTTAATGTCATTTATCTATAGAAAAGGCTAAAAACTGCCCTAAAAAGCCTCTGATAAATGGTATCTCTTAACAGCACCTTTTCCCAGTAATATTTCTATTTTATAACATTGTTCAATGAAACTATTTTTCCAAGACTGCAATGCTCATTGCATGCTATTTATTCTCAGAAATGTTTATAGAAAATTAAAATATAATTTATGTGATTGTTATACAGAAAATAATCCATGTGGCCTGTAAATAATCTGAAGTTAAAAGTAATCCTAATTTCAGTCTCAGCTTAAAGAGCATTTGATTCTGTGAAAAGCAAGGCTGTGTCACTGTAGTCTTGGAATCAGGAATAAGATCTATTTAAACAACATATGTAATAAACCAGCATTATAATCAATATGAAAGTGAAAGTGAAGTCGCTCAGTCATGTCCAACTCTTTGCGACCCCATGGACGGTAGCCTACCAGGAGGCTCTGCGGTCCACGAGATTTTCCAGGCAAGAATATTGGAGTGGGCTGCCATTTCCTTCTCCAGGGGATCTTCCCAACCCAGAGATTGAACCTGGGTCTCCTGCATTGCACACAGATGCTTTACCATCTGAGCCACTAGGGAAGACCTAATCAATATGATTCAATATTAAATTAAGTTGTCAGAAAGATGGTAAAACTATGAATTCTAAAATCAACCTAAGTTTGAATTCTGGATACTCAACATATGACTACGCAACCTCATGAAAACTTCTTAACTATCTGCACTCAGTTTCTTCATCTGTGGAATAGGTATAATAGAAATAGCTCCTGAAATGATGGCTATAAGAATTAAAGGAGATAAATATGAAAGTCAGTAGAGTATTTAGCATCTAATCAGCACTCAGTAAGCATTAGGTGTTTTTTATTACTGACATTATTGATATTATTATTCATTTTTTCCAGATGTAGTACATTAAAAATTGATTAGTCACAGAACACTAAAAAGCGATTTCATTACTAAGTTCTTTAAAATTCAGTTTTGCTCACATCTTGACATTAAACCTAATACTTCACAGCAGTCAATAAATTTGAGATAGATCTTACAATTTCTTGAATTACCATCGTAATTGTGCTTCATATTTGCTACTCACAGGCCATGTCAATTCTTGATATGCTTATTAAAAAATGAAAACACTTATCAACTTCAAGGTCAAGGCAGAGGATTGAACACATATTAAGATATATTTTACTGATCCGAGCACATTAGCATCATTGGAATACATTTAAAATACTTTATACTTCCAGATGCAAAGGTAACAAAGAAAAACCTCCAGAACTAGAACAGGAAGGAAATATGTCACCCTGAATGTCAGAAAAATAAAGTCATAAAATGGATACTGTGCAGATATCAAACGTAGACATTCGGGGCTGTGGTTTGAAAGCCATTTTAGATAGAATCTGGGGCTACTTCCTGAGAGTACCTCAGAGCCAGCTCTGGACTTCCTGTTGTAAGTCAAGGAAGCATTATGCACAGAAGAGGATGAAGCTAACTTTTTTCAACCTTAGCCATGTTTGCAGGAAAACATGTCACCCAGTCCTCACCATGCTGATCCAATGGAAAAATTGATTCAAAGCAGGAGAATATTTTAAGATCAGGGCAAATTAACATACCAAACCCACATGTGCTCACACACATAGAAAATGAGCCAGAGTCACCTCCTGGAAAAGACATTATCCAGGAACAATAAATTCACAGCAAAGAAACACATAAACACAAAGTGATAAAACTGAAAATCACAAAAAGCATTGTAGTCACTCTCAAGAATGTGAGAATTCTTATCATTATGAGAGATTATATAGCAATATAAAACATTATACAATGTAAAATTTAAAAGATGTAAAATTACCCATTGAACACAAATAAGGAATACACTGCAAAAAACATGTTTAAAATAATCAAGGAGGAATATATTACAACGACACTAATAATGACTAAAGTAGTTGAGTGCTGAACAGTCCTCTTTTTCTAAGGCCTCTATATGCCATATCTCATGTAATCCCTTTAAAACCGGATCAAAACAGCAGAAAGATTATATAGTGGCAAACATAATTGGGAGAGTCTTTGGAATATATTTAAATGTTGAATGTTGAATATTCATAATATGTCAAAAATCTACAACAGCTAAAACACACTATATCTGTAAAACTATTTTTATAGTAAGTCAACCTGATAAAATTCAGCTGACCTATTTTGATTCTCAAATGATGCACAGAGAAGAGAATGGCCATGATTTTTTATCCTCCCCAAACATCCATGTTTCAGTTGAGAATCTGACATGAATTGCAATTAGCTCTCATTGTTGTGAAAAATGGAGCAAAAATTGCAATATTGACAAAAATGTGCTAAGTATAAATAATATAGACAGATATTTTCAGATCAGTTCTTTAGAGAGAATTCATAAGCTGCAACAAAATATTTTGTGTCAAATATAAGTATTTGTTGTTTGTTTAGATTAAGATTTTTAGAAATATGTGTAAAATAATTCAGTCCATAAATCTCAGTGCAAACAGTTAGGTGACAAAGTTTCTGGGTATTGAATGATTTTTTTTTTTTCTTTGCGGCTTTTCTATTTTAGGGTAAGGTGATATCTTTTGCCATTCGTAATTCAAACTTATGCCTCACAGGGGAACTTGAATGATCTTATCAATTGTGTTATTTTGGAATTTCTCAATATATGTCAAAATTCTTAGTAGGAGGCATTCTTTTTCAATTGCTGCAAATATATTAAAGCCATTGTTGTCATTCCTCAAATCAAATAGTGTGACTTTTTGATCTCTTTTTCTTTTCTTTTCACCTTTACTACATCTTACTTTGTAGTGAAGGATATGCTAGTTTCAAAAAGGACCAGAGTTTGTTTTCAGCAGTTACCTATTCCACCAAATGTTGATTCTTTATTTCCTCCTGTTTGGCACTCCTATTTTCGGGGGGGAGGGTTCACTTAATTTCTCTACTTCCCTTGCTCCATTATTTTCCCACAAAATATTGCTTTGGTTCTCTAAAAGTGTATTCAGTGTGTATATATTTTCTTTTCATTGTCATATGTTTATTCATATATCAATTTGTAAACATATTCACAGTCACATATTAATAGCAACAGACAGTTGATTAGTCCAATTACCAGTCAATGGGTGAATTTAACAAGGCCTCCTAGTTTTGCTTTTTTTTCAACTGCACATCTTAGCTATGCTGACCCTCAGTCTGAGGCAGGTGTTATCTGAACCAATGTAATATGTGAGAGAGAAGTTCAGGTGCTGTGACTAGCCAGTACTTTTGGGCAAGCTGATCTTAGGGCAACCAAACATATACTCAAGTCAGTTACTTATTTTTATAGTTGAGTGGTAATTTGCCCCTTCTTCAAAGGAAAGTTAGAGTGAGAGACCCTACTTTCCCCCCACAGCTCATTAAAGGTAGTGGTTAGAACAATCCCATAAAATGAAGGCTGAATTAATGTACATTGTCTATTTATCAGCTTAAAAAATTTAATAACCCAGTCTACTGTAGGAACCCTGGCATTTACTGCGTTTAGTACAAAGTCCTTCTCCAATCAAAGCCCTTTATTTTCACTGTATCATGATTGCTTTCTTGTCTATTTCTCTATAAGTTCTACGAAGAAAGGCTGACTCTTACTTTATCTGTTAGGTGCTAGGCACAGAATTTGAAGCACAGGAGATGTTAGTAAATTCAGATGGAGAGAGACTGCTTTAAAATCTCTCTGCATTCTTCCCACTGGCATAAACCCAACATCCATTATAAGTTTAAGTAGACCAGAGTGTTGGAAAAATTATTCATTGTTTAATTTCAAGCCTTCTGGAAACAGGCACTTTTCCCCTCTTGGCTTTATTTGCAAATTTAAAACCTGTCAAAATCACAAAATCAGCTAATGGTCAATATCCCTGAGCTAATCACAAAGAGTCGGACACGACTGAGCGACTGAACTGAACTGAACTGAACTGAATGCTATTGTATCAGCAATATGTGATACTCATGAGTGAATTTGTGATGACTACGATAGTCTTAACCCAGCATTCATGTCCTCAGATCGAAACCATTGTTTTCATGGTAATAAACTACATTTTCTGTGACACCCCATTCAGAATTGTCTATATGTTCACAAGGGAACAACAGCCATCGAGTCATTGGGCAACAGAAGTTATACTTCCAGTTACAACAAAATAAGAAATTTATTTAGCATTATTGAAAAGTAGCAATCATCAAGTCACTTCTGCTAAGGTAGAAAATCATCAGGCAGATGAAAAATACCATCTATGTAGGATAGAGAGAATATATTTGAAATAAGAATGATTTCCTTTGGATGTGGCAGGTAAGACATAGAGAAAAATGGTGTTTGAGAAGAAAAATTAGGATTGTTTATATGGAATTACTGCAAAAAATATATTATGAATTTAAAAAATATATCTTGAAGCAGTGTTTTGATATTTAAATTATTAAATACATTTTTAAATAAGATGATTTGTAGTTTGATTAATCAACCTTTGGACACATGTAAATTTAAGATAAATTAAAATACCCTTTGAAAAGAATGAATAACAAGTCATGTTGATTTAAAAACTTATTCTCTATATATTGTCTATCTAGTGATATTACATATATTGCATTATATGAAACTCTTCATTGAGTTCAGGCTGGGAGGCATTTGAAGTAATAGTCATATGGTGAACAGATAAGTCATACAAACATTTGGATGCTACATGCATATTTATTCTTATTTTCATAGATAAGAAACTTCTAATCTGGACATGATAAACATCGTTCAAGTGTATTTTATAGAAAATATCTGCAGTTTTATTCAAAGAAATGTAACATCAAGGAAAACTTTACTGAATAAAAGGCATAGTTTCTGTGATATTTTTAGGATAACAAGTAATGTAACCTAAAGAGAAAAAAAGTAAAATAAGTTTAAAGGAAAATTGAATTTGTGCCACACATAAAAATGCATTCATTAATCAGAATGCTTTTTATCCTGGTTTTCGTAAACATTCCATTTTCATAAACATGGTTCTTCTTATAACATGTGCATTTAAAATGGGCATTTTTCAACAAAAAGACCTCATAGACTGTGTAGACACTTTAAATTATATTAATACTTTCCTTTCCTTCCCCTCTTAATTTTCACTCTCCTAGAATTTGTTTCATTTGAAATAAAATTAAATAAAAAAACTTGAGTATTATTCCAAGACAATTTTGTTCCAGTTTTTATATTTTTTCATTTGATAATTCAACTATACCTTTGTTGATAAAAGAATAGGGACCAACAGAATATAAATTAAAGATATATTCACTTTATCTTGATATTTTGTATCACAATCAAAATCTCATCCTGGACATATAGCAAAGAGATGGGAGATAAGATACTTGGGTGTTCGTGGTGACATAATCTTGCCATCAACTAATTCATTCCTTACTGTAAAACTTTAAATCTCAATTACCAAGAGGTGAAGATTTCAAGGTGTTAATGTGCGGCAATATGCCAATCTAAGGCTGAGAAAAAAGTCATTTGAGAAGGTTTGGCTTTTTGCCTTGTTTGAATAAACATTTAAGTGCTATGCCAGCAATTAATAGCAAGAGTAGGCAAATGTCCAAATATTATCATCTATTATGCACTTTTTAAAGCTACCTACAACTTACTCTATATTTATCACAGGTCGTTATATTCATTATCTCATATAACCTTCAAAAACAGTATAAAGGCTCTTTCTCTTGCTCTCTCTCTCTTCCTCTCAAACATGGTAACTGATGCTCAGAGGAGTAAAGCCCCTTCCCCAGGTACATAGTGTTATATTTTGACTCAAATATGTTGTTTCAAAATACCAACATTTGTCATTAACTTATATTGATTTAACTTGTTACTTGTAACTGAAGGATAGCTTAAAAGAGTAAGTTAATGAAGAATAAAATTTTCTTGTTTCTTTACCATATATTTTAAATTATTAAATGATTTCCTTCTGTCTTGAGGCTTTTCCTCTAAAGTACATTGAACGTTATGATTTCATACCTATGATGTTCATGGAGAAATATGGCTGGAATCAGTCATCAGCCATCTGACTTAAGAAAGATCTACCATTTTAAATGCAGAAAAATATCTGAATTATTCAATAAGATCTGTCAATTGCTAACTTTTTAAATACTCTGAGTCAAAATACCTAAAGAAAAAAAGCTCAGAAGAAAATTTCTGATAATATTACTTTTCTATTATGAGTGATACCAAAGTTGAAAACAATTCTGAATTCTATGCTCTATTATATTTTGATATATTCCATGATATTTTAATATTTTTAGAATTTTAATGTCAGTAAGTCCAAATGAACAAATACAATTGAAGCTAAATTTACTATGGATTCATAAGATAGTGAATGAAATATGTATTGAATGTCTAGTACTAGTAAGATGATTTTGTTCTGTCATTTCTTAGAATTCTTGTTTTAGGATTTTTTCTACTGGAAAGAAAGACAAAAATTATAGAAATAAAATAAGTGTTCTGTCTTTCTGAAAAAAATATATTTTATACATTTATAAGTAAGGATTCAGACATAGTTGAACATTTTACATTCATATATTTTTATCTTTTCTTCATGTTACTATTATAGACTAACTTTCCACTTGGTAATCATCTTCAGTAATTCAGGTTTGTTCCTAGATGTATCAAGACTCTTATTCACTGATTACATTCTACACTTTCATGATTATTTACAGTTCTTTATGTGTTTGTCCATTTTCTGTGTATATTTTGGACAACTCATTTAGCCAAAGATGCATATCTAGTATTGCTAATAAATTCAGTTAATTAAGTAATTTATATTCTCAAAAATATTTACTTTTATTTTCTAGAAGATGAGCCCTACAGGTTGGAAGATATCTAATATGATACTGGGTAAGGGTGGAAAATTAGCTTCAGAAAGAATTAAGAGGCTGGGCCAAAGCAAAAATGATGCTCAATTTTGGATGTGCCTGGTGGTGAAAGTAAAGTGTGATGTGGTAAGGAACAATATTGCATAGGAATCTAGAATGTTCAGTTCAGTTCAGTTCAGTTCAGTCGCTCAGTCGTGTCCGACTCTCCGCGACCCCATGAATCACAGCACGCCAGGCCTCCCTGTCCATCACCAACTCCCGGAGTTCACTCAAACTCATGTCCATCGAGTCGGTGATGCCATCCAGCCATCTCATTCTCTGTCGTCCCTGTCTCCTCCTACCCCCAATCCCTCCTAGCATCAGACTCTTTTCCAGTGAGTCAACTCGTCACATGAGGTGGCCAAAGTATTGACGTTTCAGCTTTAGCATCAGTCCTTCCAGTGAACAACCAGGATTGATCTCCTTTAGAATGGACTGGTTGGATCTCCTTAGACCCATGAATTAAGGTAAATTGGAAGTGGTAAACTGGAGATGGCAAGAGGGAACATGGACATGTGACGAATCAGTGAACCAAAAGGGATGGGAATGGGTAAATTAAATTTAGATGACTATTATATCTAGTACTGTGGGCAAGAATCCCATAGAAGAAATGGAGTAGGCCTCATAGTCAACAAGAGTCTGAAGTGCAGTACTTGGGTGTAATCTATAAAACAACAGAATATTCTTGGGTCATTTCCAAGGCAAACCATTCAATATCACAGTTATCCAAGTCTATGCCCCATCCACTAATGCCAAGGAAGCTGAAGTTTAATGGTTCCATGAAGACCTACAAGATCTTCTAGAAATGACACCAAAAAAAAAAAAATCTATTTTTATCATAGGGGATTGGAAAAGAAGGAAGTCAAGAGATATCTAGAGTAGCACAAAAGTTGGGCTTGGAGTACAAAATGAAGCAGGACAAAGGCTAAAAGAGTTTTACCAAGAGAACACTGATCATAGCAAACACTGCCTTACAGCAACATGAGACAGCTCTACACATGGATATCACCATAAGGTCAATACCAAAATAAGATTAATTATATTATTTTCAGTCGAATGTGGAGAAGTCCTATACAGTGCAAAAACAAGACCTGGAGCTGACTGTGGATCAGATCATGAACTCCTTATTGCAAAATGCAGGCTTAAATTTAAGAAAGCAGGGAAAACCACCTTATGATCATACAGTAGGGATGATGAACAGATTCAAGGGATTAGATCTGGTAAACAAAGTGCCTAAAGAACTATGGATGGAGGTTTGTAGTAGTATACAGGATGTAGTGACCAAACCATCCCAAACAAAAAGAAATGCAAGAAGGCAAAGTGGTGTGTGAGGAGGCTTTACAAATAGTTGAGGAAAGAAGAAAAGCAAAAGGCAAAGGAGAAAAGGGAAAACTGAATGCAGAGTTCCAGAGATAGCAAGGAGAGAGAAGAAAGCCTTCTTAAACAATGTAAAGAAACAAAGGAAAACAACGAAATGGGAAAGACTAGAGATCTTTTCAAGAAAAGAGATATCAAGGGAATATTTCATATAAGGATGGACACAATAAATGGCAGAAACAGTAAGATCCTAAGAGTACCAGGAGAGATTAAGAAGAGGTGGCAAGAATACACATAACTATATTAAAAAAAGGTTTAATGACCCAGATAACCATGATGGTGTGGTCACTCACCTAAAGCCAGTCATCCTGGAATGTGAAGTCAAGTGGGCCTTAGGAAGCATTACTATAAACAAAGCTAGTGGAGGTGATGGAATTCCAGTTGAGCCATTTCAAGTCTTAAAAGATGATGCTGTTAAAGGGCTGCACTCAATATGTCAGCAAATCTGGAAAACTCAGCAGTGGCCATAAGACTCGAAAAGATCAGTTTTCATTCCAACCCCAAATGAGGCAATGCCAAAGAATGTTCAAACTACCACATGATTGTGCTCATTTCACATGCTAGCGAAGTAATGCCCCAAATCCTTCAAGCCATAATTCAGCAATTTGTGAGCCAAGAACTTTCAGAAGTACAAGCTGGATTTAGAAAAGACAGAGGAACAAGAGATCAATTGCCAACGTTCTTTGGATCATAAATAATGTAAGAGAATTCCAGAAAAACATCTGCTTCTGCTTCATTAATTATGCTAAAGCCTTTGATGGTGTGGATCACAGTAAACTGTGGAAAATTCTTAGAGAGACAGGCATGCCATACTCTTGAGAAACAGACTTCCAAAATTGAGAAAGGAATATGTCAAGGCTGTATATTTGTCATCCTCTTTTTTAACTTATATGCAGAATATATCACGTGAAATGCTGGGCTGCATGAATCACAAGCTGAAATCAAGATTGCTGGTAGAAATATCAATAACTTCAGATATGCAGATGATACCACTTTAATGGCAGAAAGTGAAGAGGAACTAAAGAACCTCTTGATGAAGTTTAAAGAGGAGAGTGAAAAAGCTGGCGTAAAACTCAAACTTCACAAAACTGAAATGGCAAAAAGATGGGGAAAACTGGGAAAAGTGACAGATTTTATTTTCTTGGGCTCCAAAATCACTGTGGATGGTGACTGAGGCCAGGAATTTAAGACTATTGCTCATTAGAAGGCAAGCTATGACAAACCTGTGAGTGAGTGTTGCATGTTAGTCGCTCAGTCATGTCTGACTCTTTGTGACCCATGGACTATATGGACTGTAGCCACCAGGCTACTCTCTCCATGGAATTCTCCAGGCAAGAATACTGATGTGAGTTGCCATTTCCATCTCCAGGGGATCTTCCCAGCCCAGGAATTGAACCCAAGTCTCCTGCATTGTAGGCAGATTCTTTACCATTTGATCCTCTAGGGAAGTCCACGACAAACCCTGATAATGTATTAAAAAGCAGAGACATCACTTTGCCAACAAAGGTCCATATACTCAAAATGTGAGAGTTGGATCATAAAGAAGGTTGAGCACCAAAGAATAGATGTTTCTGATCTGTGGGGCTGGGGAAGATTCTTGAGAGTCCCTTGGACAATGAGAAGGTCAAACCAGTCAATCCTAATGCAAATCAACCCTGTTTATTTATTGGAAGGACTGATGCTTAAGCTCCAGTACTTTGGCCCGGTGAAGAGTCAATGTGTTGGAAAAGACTGTGATTCTGGGAAAGATTTAGGACAGAAGTGGGCAGCAGAGGATCAGATGTTTCGATGGCATCACTGACTCAATGGGCCTGAGTTTGTCCACACTCTAGGAGACACTGAAGGACAGGAAGCCACATGTAGTGCAGTCCATGAGATCTCAAAAAGTCAGACATAACTTCTCCTCTGAAAAACAATAACATGCTGCCTTTGACTTTCCTTGGGAAAAAATGGGCAATGTTTTAATCACCACTGACAAAACTAAGTCAAAATGGCAGAGCTAATAATGGGTTATAGCATAGATATTTGATTTATTTTGCCATTCCTGAAACTAATCCATGATAACCATTGCCTATTTGATCTAACGCGAAAACCACAACATGAAGATTTCTGATATATATATTTTTAAATTTATGTACATGTTGCTTTTACATTTGTATTATTCTCTATAAATGATTTATTTTGTTAATTTTTTCTTAATTAGGTCATAGTCAAAACAAAACATATGACAATTATTTTTAGTGAAATGATTTCTGAATTATGTTTCACTGTTTTAATTGTATCACAGATCACTGTTGGTACTTCTGACCAACCATTTATCGTACTTCACTGTCCTCACTTCTAATGTCTGGCACCTGGATTATTTTTCCACAACTGCCCTTGAACTACTGCAGTCATTACCCACAGGAACATTGTACCGGGGATTTCAGTCCACACACTCCGTCCTCAGTGACTAAGCACTGCTGGAGTAGGAATGTCCAACTCTCCTTCTTGGATTTTGACCAAATTCTGAGACATCATTTCTGCTCAGCTGCATGATTACACTGAAGCTTGGACTCTATCTAGAGCCAAACACATTCTTCCGCTGTCAAAGTGTTTTCTTCCACTGTCGACCTGTCCCTCCTGTTCGCTTACTTTTTTTTTTTCTTCTGAGAACCAAATTCTTAATAAATCACTTGCACAAGAATTCTTATCTGGGTTGTTATTCTGGAGGACGCAATAACAATGATGTTTTACTCTATTTTTCCCAAACCTCGAGGAAAATAATTCAATATGGATTATGAATATGTGCTATAATTCATGGTATTGAGAGTGTATTAGTGATAATTATGTTAGGCTGAGAGTGACCACAAACCCTCTCTCTCACATCAGTTCAGTTCAGTCACTCAGTCGTGTCTGACTCTTTGCGACCCCTTGAATCACAGCACACCAGGCCTCCCTGTCCGTCACCAACTCCCGGAGTTCACTCAAACTCATGTCCATTGACTCGGTGATGCCATCCAGCCATCTCATTCTCTGTCGTCCCCTTCTCCTCCCACCCCTAATCCCTCCCAGCATCAGACTCTTCCAGTGAGTCAACTCGTCGCATGAGGTGGCCAAAGTATTGGAGTTTCAGTTTTAGCATCAGTCTCTCTCACATATGTATAGGCAATTCAGGGTTGACCATCAAGGACAAATGCCCCTTCTATTCTTTATCTTGTCCAGTAAGAAAACTTATGCATTGTAATCAAATATGACTGAATCTCCTGGTGGCCCAGGTGGTAACGAATCTGCCTGCAATGCAGGAGATTATCCCTGGGTCAGGAATATCTACCAGAGAAGGGAATGGTTAACCACTCCAGTATTCCTGTCTGGAGAAATCCAAGGACAGAGGAGCCTGGCAGTCTATAGTCCATAGGGTCACTGATAGACACACGGAGTGACTAACACGTTCACACATTCACTGCTTCACAAAATTCAAGAAGATTCAAGAGAAAAGGGAGCAATTCTCCCTCCAGTTTAAAGAGGCAAAATTTATATGTAGGCATATCGTTGATACACTCAGTTAGTACAGAAACTAACACAATATTGCAAAATATTTATAGTCTAATAACAGAACTGGATAAAAATAAAGACACTTTTTCAGTATGATAAAAGATCAGCTTCAAACCAAGATTATCGCAAATACAAGTTTTTGGGCAAAGGAGAATGAGAAATCCAGCTTTTATTATAAAAGGTCATTTGTCTATTAAATATTGATAGTATACATTAAACAGAGAATAAAGGGAAAATGAATATTGGGGAAGAAAGTGCAATATCTGTTACAGAAAGAAAAAAAAAAAGAGTATTTTTTCTCCCAAGTATCAAATTTACTATATAAATGTGCTTTAAGTATTGCAGAAACATCAATTAAAAATATCTTAAAGCTTTTTTATAACCAGTTAACTATACTTCTGTTGTTATTTCAATTGAAGCAATAAGTTTAAAATTAAAAAAAAAATAAATTTGAGGCAAATCTAAAAAGCGTAAATGTCTGTTAAATGCCTACAGATGACTTTTAAAGCTACTCAGTGTATTCTAGCATTCAACTCATTATCCCAAAAGTCTGTTTGCATGCAAGACTTCCTCTCCAGCAAGAATTCATTCTTGTTATATGACTCCAAAGAACTGTTTCTGCTATTTAAATAGGCAGAATTGTCGGTCTCCTTTGTGCTGTGGTTTTGCAGGACAGTTCCCATGAATAAATATTTTGAAACCATCAATTCAAGTATCTAACATTCAGAGAGTCTGTTTAGAAACCTATTTACTGAGAAAATTACCATTTTTTCTCATAGAAAAAGAGTCTGTATCTATAAACATGTATCACTGGGATGACAAATATTCCATTTTACTCTGACTTTAAAGAGTCTCAGAAGTCTTACCACTAATTCATTCAGGTTTGCAGAGAAATGTACTTAATTAATATAGCTATTCACTAAAATGTGGTTTAAAACCACCAATTTCACTTGGTTTTTAAGAATTTTGAACTCCACAGAAACAAGGGTTATAGGAGTTTTCATATTCACATTTTATCACTAACACTTAAAATAGTGTCTGGCCTGAAGTAGAAATGTGATATTTTTAAAATTAAGTATTAATACATAAGTGCATGAATAGAGTGCATGTTAGTAGTTTGCCATTTTTAGTTATCCAAAATAGGAGGAGAAATTATCTTATTAAATTATGTAAGTAATGCCAATTGTCAGAAATCCAAATGGTAAACCTAGATTTATTTCCCCTGAAAAGGTTAAAATCACTTTCTTTTTAATACAAATATCAAACAAAAGTTGAAAAGAAAAGCATACATTTTTCTAAAAGTGAATATAATCTTGCTTAGTATGTGTTATTTCTGTGCCACTCTAAATTTGAAAAACTATAAAGATTAGCAGCCTAACTATATTATTTATTAATGTATGCATGTTTATAGATGTTATTTTTGTGATATAATGGAGTGTTTAGTAACTTTAAAAAAAAATAGGTTCAGTTCAGTCATTCAGTCATGTCCTACTCTTTGCGACACCAGGCTTCCCTGTCCATCACCAACTCCTGGAGCTTGCTCAAACTCATGTCCACTGAGCAGGTGATGTCACCTAGCTATCACATTTTCTGTCATCCCCTTCTCCTGACTTCAATCTTTCGCAGCATAAGGGTCTTTTCCAATGAGCCAGTTCTTTACATCAGGTGGCCAAAGTATTGGGAGTTTCAGCGTCAGCATCAGTCCTTCCAATGAATATTCGGGACTGATTGCCTTTAGGAGTAACTAGTTTGATCTCCTTGCAGTCCAAGGGACTCTCAAGAGTCTTCTCCAATACCACAGATCACTAGTAAGAATTCTTCGCTGCTCACCCTTCACATCCATACATGACCACTGGAAAAAACATAGTTTTGACTAGATGGACCCTTGTTGGCAAAGGGATGTGCCTGCTTTTTAATTTATTGTCTAGGTTGCTTCCAAGGAGCAACCATCTTTTAATGTCATGGCTGTAGTCACCTTCTGAGGTGATTTTGAAGCCCTAGAAAATAAAAGTTTGTCATTGGTTCCATTGTTACCCCATCTATCTGCTGTGAAGCGATGGGACTCGATGCCATGATCTTCACTTTTTGAATGCTGAGTTTTAAGCCAACTTTTTCACTCTCCTCTTTCACTTTCATCAAGAGGCTTTTTAGTTCCTCTTCACTTTCTGCCATAAGGGTGGAAACTGCATATATGATGTTATTGATATTTCTCCTGGTAATCTTGATGCCAGCTTGTGTTTCATCCAAACCAGTATTTTGCATGATAAATTCTGCATATTAGTTAAATAAGCAAGGTGACAATATACAGCCTTGACATACCACTTTCCCAATTTAGAACCAGTCCATTGCTCCATGTTCAGTTCTCACTGTTGCTTCTTGACCTGCATACAGATTTCTCAGGAGGCAGGTCAGGTGGTCTCATATTCCCATTTCTTGGGAATTTTCTACACTTTGTTGTGATCCACACAGTCAAAGGCTTTTGTGTAGTCAATAAAGCAGAAGTAGATGTTTTTCTGGAACTCTCTTGCTTTTTCAATGATCCAATGGATGTTGGCAATTTGATCTGTGGTTTCTCTGCCTTTTTAAATCCAGCTTGAACATCTGGAAGTTCTCAGTTCATGTACTGTTGAAGCCTGGCGTGGAGAATTTTGAGCATTACTTTGCTAGTGTGTGAAATGAGTACAATTGTGTGGTAGTTTGAACATTCTTTGGCATTGTTTTTCTTTGGAATTGGAATGAAAACTGACCTTTTCCAGTCCTATGGATACTACTGAGTTTTCCAAATTTGCTGATATATTGACTGCAGCACTTTCACATCACTATCTTTCAGAATTTTAAATAGCTCAACTGAAATTCCATCACCACCTTCCACTAGCTTTGTTCGTAGTGATGCTTTCTAAGGCCCACTTGACTTCACATTCCAGGATGGCTGGCTCTAAGTGAGTGATCACACCATCATTGTTATCTGGGTCATGAAAATCTTCTTTTGCACAGTTCTGTGTATTCTTGCCACCTGTTCTTAATATCTTCCTCTTCTGTAAGGTCCATACCGTTTCTGTCCTTTATTGTGCCCATGTTTGCATTAAATGTTCCCTTGGTATTGATAGCTTACGGTGAACAGTGTCGGATTCATGATCTCCAAAGAAGATTTAAAATCAGGGACCAGGATTAATTACTCAAGAGCTTTTGTGTAGCAGAGTTTTATTAAAGTGAAAAGGGACAGAGGAAGCTTCTGACATAGACATCAGAAGGGTGATGATGAGTGCCCCACTCACTAGCGTTAGCAAGGGAGTTGTATACTTTTTAAATTAATTATTACAATAAGTCAAAAGAATGTCTCAAGGTTGTAAAAATTTTACCAGACTCACTCCCACAATTTACATTTTAGGTTAACAGGATTAGAAATTGTCCTACTAGACCCACTCCCATAATTTACATTTTAAGATATCAGGATTTGTCAGAATGTTTTCGGGAAGGAAAAACTGTCCTCAAGCAGGATATACTGTTGTTATATAATCCCTAGAGTGGAAGCAGTGTCAGACTTTATTTTTGGGGGCTAGGAAGGATTGGGAGTGGGAGGAGACGGGGACGGCAGAGAATGAGATGTCTGGATGGCATCACCAACTTGATGGACATGAGTTTGAGTGAACTCCCGGAGTTGGTGATGGACAGGGAAGCCTGGTGTGCTGTGATTCATGAGGTCGCAAAGAGTCGAACACGACTGAGCGACCTAACTAAATAACTAAAATCATTGCAGATGCTGACTGCAGCCATGAAATTAAAAGATGCTTACTCCTTGGAAGGAAAGTTATGACCAACCTGGATAGCATATTAAAAAGCAGAGACATTACTTTGCCAACAAATGTCCGTCTAGTCAAGGCTATGGTTTGTCCCGTGGTCATGTATGGATGTGAGAGTTGGACTGTGAAGAAAGCTGATTGCCGAAGAATTGATGCTTTTGAACTGTGGTGCTGGAGAAGACTCTTGAGAGTCCCTTGGACTGCAAGGAGATCCAACCAGTCCATTCTAGAGGAGATCAATCCTGGGTGTTCATTGGAAGGACTGATGCTAAAGCTGAAACTCCAATACTTTGTGACGAGTTGACTCACTGGAAAAGACTCTGATGCTGGGAGGGATTGGGGCGGGAGGAGAAGGGGACGACAGAGAATGAGATGGCTGGATGGCATCACCAACTCGATGGACATGAGTTTGAGTGAACTCTGGGAGTTGGTGATGGACAGTGAGGCCTGGTGTGCTGTGATTCATGGGGTCTCAAAGAGTCGGACACGACTGAGTGACTGAACTGAACTGAACTGACTGAGTATGGAGTTTAAACTGAGTTGTGTAATCATCAGTTCCAGGCTTAAAGGAAAAAAAAAAATGTTTTATGTGACTAAGATTAAGGAATGTAGGGAAAGAAAAGTTTGTCCTTTACTCTTCCTTGAGAATTCCAGACCCCTATTTCCTCCATGAGAATCCCAGACCCCTTTCTCCTCTTCGGGGAACCCCTGACTTCTTACCAACCTGCCTAGGAATTGACTCTCTCATCCCCTCCTTTTCTTTTAGGAGAATTATGTTGCCAAGTAAAGGAGCATTGTTTTCATTTCATAACTACTTCCTGATGTGATGGGGTGCTGTCCCTAAATTGTTGAGGCAACATATTCTCCTCACCTTCATGTTGAGTGTCTCTGATCTGGGGTCCCCACGTAATAGCTGGCGGAGGTTGTGGTACTTGTAGGAGCCTGGGCAACCATTTGTAGCTTAAAAGCTTTCAGATGGTTAGAAACAAACACTGTTATACAGTTACAGATGTAAGGCAAAAAAGTCATTAAATCAAGTTAAAACATAATCAAAATTAAAAGTTACAGTATGTCCATAGTTACATCAGTCCATTTTAGGATTGTTAGATGTCATCCCAGAGTTGAGGAAAGTCCTTTCCCTGAAGCGGAGAAACCCACCATGTGTTCATTTGAAGAGGAGGGGAGTGCTCCACAGATCCAGCAATTATGTCAATTGTGGAATGCAGCATAGGAATGAACTCAAGACAGGAAGGCATTGTCTTGAGGGTCAAATGGCAGACTCATTACTTTTAGAATCAGCAGAAGCAAGCCCACCTAGATTCGCAGGCCCATCTTGGTTTCTTGCTCAAACAAAAGCTATCTTGACTTGAAGTCTGGGTCAGGAGTTAACCTCCTGGTAATGTCTGTTTATAAGCTAAAAGCTGAGTCACATAATTAATTTTAAGTCTTCAGGATCTATTACAATATCTGTGCACAAAAACAGTCTGTCATAGACACAGTCCCTTCTTCTTAGGGGCAATTTGAGGCCTCATTAAAGCTACGGGTAAAACTTTAAACCGTCTTGTGTTTCTTGAGTTAGCTTACGCAGATGTCTCTTAATAACGTCATTAGCTTTTTTTACCTTTCCCGAAGATTGGGGTTTCCAGGAACAGTGTGATATTCTATTCCTAGAGCTTTCAACACCCCTTGAGTTACAGAAGCTTTAAAGGTGGAACATTGTTGTTCTGAACTTTGGAGTTTAAGATCCCACTTAATGTCATGAGAAGTCAGTACAGTAAAATTTCAACCATTAGTAAACTTATGAGTTTTAGGTATTAGCAAAACAATAGTAATAACTACCCTTAGGCAATGTGGCCATAACCTTTATTTTCAGTAACAAACAAATTAAACTCTGATTCTGTGGGCAAGCTCATAGTTGGAGCCTACAAGAGAGCAATTTGAAGAGTCTTAAAAGCCTTTTGAATAACTAGAGACCAAACCACTTTGTCGGTTTGGGCCTGCTGAGTCTTAGTCATAAGTTTTATAAGTTTATATAAAGGCCAGGCAAGTTCCCCATAACCTGGAACCCAAATGTGACAGTAGCCTGTAATTCCCAAGAATCCTTTCAATTGTCTTAAAGTCATAGGTAGAGGATGATCTAAAATAGACTTAACACTGGAAAGCATCAAATATTGAAAAATATTTGGCTTACCCAGACAGCCACATTACAATAGTGGATCGAGAGGAAAGCAGACCAGGAGCTTTAACGAGCAGAGAGAAATTTGCCCCAGTATCCAAAAGAAATCGACTGGTTGGCCCTCCACAGTTATTAATACGCAGGGTTTGTCAGGTGTAATTAGGACAGGAGCTTGTGTGGGGATCCCCAGGCAACTTCAGTCCTGATTGTCTTGAGAGTCACACCTCTGGGGCCCACACCACAGAGGACAGGCTCTTTTCAATATGGTCCTTTGCAGACCTGACCTGGAGCCAGGGGCGGCTTAGATGCCTGAGGGCAATCCTGCTTGAGATGCCCGTCCTTTCTACGGTGATACCTAGTCCATCCCTTTTCATCTTGGTTCCTCTTGGCATTTTTCTCAGGCTGTTTCAGAGCAGATCTATTTTTTTTAATTTATTTATTTTAATTGGAGGCTAATTACTTTACAATATTGTAGTGATTTTGCCATATATTGACAAGTAGAATTTATTTTATTTTTTTTCCTTTTTTCTTTAAATTTATTTTTTTTATTTTACAATATTATATTGGTTGGTTTTGCCATACATTGACATGAATTCGCCCCAGGTGTACATGAGTTCCCCCTCCTGAACCCCCCTCTCACCTCCCTCCTCCCTTTATCATCCCTCTGGGTCATCCCCGCACACCAGCCCCGAGTATCCTGTAACATGCATTGACCCTGAACTGCTGATTCGTTTCACATATGACAACATACATGTTTCAATGTCATTCTCTCAAATCATCCCACCCTCACCCTCTCCCACAAAGTCCCAAAGACTGTTCTATACATCTGTGTCTCTTTTGCTGTCTCGTATACAGGGTTATATTTCCATCTTTCTAAGTTCCATATATATGTGTTAGTATACTGTATTGGTGCGTTTCTTTCTGTCTTACTTCACTCTGTATAATAGGCTCCAGTTTCATCCACCTCATTAGAACTGATTCAAATGCATTCTTTTTAATGGCTGAGTAATACTCCATTGTGTATATGTACCAAAGCTTTCTTATCCATTCGTCTGCAGATGGACATCTAGGTTGCTTCTATGTCCTGGCTATTATAAACAGTGCTGCGATGAACATTGGAGTACATGTGACTCTTTCAATTCTGGTTTCCTCGGTGTGTATGCCCAGAAGTGCGATTGCTGGATCATATGGCAGTTCTATTTCCAGTTTTTTGAGGAATCTCCACACTGTTCTCCATAGTGGCTGTACTAGTTTGCATTCCCACCAACAGTGTAAGAGGGTTCCCTTCTCTCCACACCCTCTCCAGCATTTATTGCATGTGGACTTTTGGATAGCAGCCATTCTGACTGGTGTGAAATCGTATCTCATTGTGGTTTTGATTTGCATCTCTCTGATTATGAGGGATGTTGAGCATTTTTTCATGTGTTTGTTAGCCATCTGTATGTCTTCTTTGGAGAAATGTCTGTTTAGTTCTTTGGCCCATTTTTTGATTGGGTCATTTATTTTTCTGGAATTGAGCTGCAGGAGCTGCTTGTACATTTTGGAGATTAATCCTTTATCAGTTGCTTCATTTGCTATTATTTTCTCCCATTCTGAAGGCTGTCTTTTCACCTTACTTATAGTTTCCTTTGCTGTGCAGAAGCTTTTGATTTTAATTAGGTCCCATTCGTTTATTTTTGCTTTTATTTCCAATATTCTGGGAGGTGGGTCTTGGAGGATCCTGCTGTGAGTTATGTCAGAGAGTGTTTTGCCTACGTTCTCCTCTAGGAGTTTTATAGTTTCTGGTCTTACATTTAGCTCTCTAATCCATTTTGAATTTATTTTGGTGTATGGTGTTAGGAAGTGTTCTAGTTTCATTCTTTTACAAGTGGCTGACCAGTTTTCCCAGCACCACTTGTTAAAGAGACTGTCTTTTCTCCATTGTACATTCTTGCCTCCTTTGTCAAAGATAAGGTGTCCATAGGTGTGTGGATTTATCTCTGGGCTTTCTATTTTTTTCCTAACAGCCATTGTTGGGGCTTCAGTCTTTCGGCTGGTTCTTTTTTTTTTTGGTCTATTTTCATCCTCATATTCTGTATTGTAATATTCCATCTGAACCAGTTGCAACAGATTATCTAAAGACTGATTTGGTCCAAACACCTGTTTTCATAACTTACAGCAGATACCTGGAGCCTACTGAGTGAGAAATCTATCTTTTAAGATCATTTCTCCCTCTGTAATTTCGAGATCAACATCACTAAACTTGTGGAGAGCCTCCCATAGTCTATCTAGGAATTTACTAGGAGATTTTTCTCCCTGTTCTATGTCAGCCAATCTAGAATAGTTTAAAGTCAGCATGTGCTTGCTTAAGTCCTTCAAGAATACATCCGGTAAAGTGACTCTGTTATGGGAACCGCTTGGTTCGAAGTTGAAGGAGAACTATTTTGTGTTCCCTCTTTTCCCTTGCCTCATGCTCAAGCCATTCATTTCCAAAAGTAATAGCCTCCCCCAAAACTCGAGTTCTTGAGTCAGGAGTCAGCCTCTGTCCCAAGACATACATTACATCTCTTCAAGTACACTCATAAAGTAAAGTTAGTCCCATAAATGCTTCTGTGTACTTTTGGATCCTCTAAATAGTCTCAACCACAATTGGGACTGTTTGAAATTCTACTGAGAATGAGGCAACCCCTCCTGGAAGGGTGCCCTGATTCTCAGCCTGCTCAGTTGGAACCCCCTGATACAGGGGCAAAGTAAGAGGACAGGAAGAAGCTGAAGGTTTCACACCCAAATCTGCACCCTTAGCTTTCCCAGAATGTTTCCCAAGCTAGCACTACTAGGGAAAGCATCTCCATTCACATTCCTGAATATAGTCCTGGCCGCAGTAGAAATAGTGAGTCATAAAGAGATGAATAACAACCAAGATGTCCCTTCTGAGTGTCACCACGCCACTAATGTGACAGCAAAAGAGGTGGTAGAGGGTTGGCCAGCGAGGTAAGAGTGATTTTTGTCCTCAGGCTTCTAGGACCAAGCCTGCTCTGGTCCGCTAAGAGCTAGTACTACCAAAGGAAGAAGCCCATTGCATTTCCAATCTGACCAGATCCTGCAATTCCTGATCTGTGTCCTCAAAAACCTCATGGTCCTCAAAAACCTCAAAAACTACATACCAGCAGTGCTTCTATCCACACAGCTAGAAGACACAGCAGTGACAAACACTCACTTTCAGGTCACTGGCCTCTGAGGCGGGCAGCCAAGAGAGTGAGCTCTAGCCTGAGAGACATTCCTGGAGCTAGAACTCCGCCTCGCTCCCAGACGTGTTCGGAACTGTCGGCTCCTAGCAAGGCTAGGCTTCCATACATGGGGTTTAAGTAGAAGTACATTGTGACAGCATGAATCACAAGTCCCTTGAAAGTCTATGATACGGCAGATTATGTTCAGTTCAGTTCAGTTCAGTTCAGTCGCTCAGTCATGACCGACTCTCCACGACCCCATGAATCACAGCACGCCAGGCCTCCCTGTCCATCACCAACTCCTGGAGTTCACTCAAACTCATGTCCACAGAGTCGGTGATGCCATCCAGCCATCTCATTCTCTGTCGGCCCCTACTCCTCCTGCCCCCAACCTTTCCTAGCATCAGAGTCTTTTCCAGTGAGTCAACTTGTCGCATTAGGTGGCCAAAGTATTGGAGTTTCAGCTTTAGCATCAGTCCTTCCAATGAACACCCAGTATTGATCTCCTCTAGAATGGACTAGTTGGATCTCCTTGCAGTACAAGGGACTCCCAAGAGTCTTCTCCAACACCACAGTTCAAAAGCATCAATTTTTCGGCGATCAGCTTTCTTCACAGTCCAACTCTCACATCCATACATGACCACGGGAAAAACCATAGCCTTGACTAGATGGACCCTGGTTGGCAAAGTAATGTCTCTGCTTTTCAATATACTATTAAGGTTGGTCATAACTTTCCTTCCAAGGAGTAAGCGTCTTTTAATTTCATGGCTGCAACAGCATCTGCAGTGATTTTGGAGCCCAAAAAAGTAAAGTCTGACACTGTTTCCACTGTTTTTCCGTCTATTTCCCATGAAATGATGGGACCAGATGCCATAATCTTTGTTTTCTGAATGTTGAGCTTCAAGCCAACCTTTTCACTCTCCTCTTTCACTTTCATCAAGAGGCTTTTTAGTTCCTCTTCACTTTCTGCCATAAGGGTGGTGTCATCTGCATATCTGAGTTTATTGATATTTCTCCCAGCAATCTTGATTCCAGCTTGTGCTTCTTCCAGCCCAGCATTCCTCATGACATACTCTGAATATAAGTTAAATAAGCAAGGTGATAATATACAGCCTTGACTTACTCCTTTTCCAATTTGGAACCAGTCTGTTGTTCCATGTCCAGTTCTAACTGTTGCTTCCTGACCTGCATACAGGTTTCTCAAGAGGCAGGTCAAGTGGTCTAGTATTCCCATCTCTTTCAGAATATTCCACAGTTTATTGTGATCCACACAGTCAAAAGCTTTGGAATAGTCAATGAAGCAGAAATAGATGTTTTTCTGGAACTCTCTTGCTTTCTCCATGATCCAGCGGATGTTGGCAATTTGATCTCTGGTGCCTCTGCCTTTTCTAAAACCTGCTTGAACATCTGGGAGTTCACGGTTCACATAATGCTGAAGCCTGCCTTGGAGAATTTTGAGCATGACTTTACTAGCGTGTGAGATGAATGCAATTGTGCGGTAGTTTGAGCATTCTTTGGCATTACCTTTCTTTGGGATTGGAATGAAGACTGACCTCTTCCAGTCCTGTTGCCACTGCTGAGTTTTCCAAATTTGCTGGCATATTGAGTGCAGCACTTTCACAGCATCATCTTTCAAGATTTGAAATAGCTCAATTGGAATTCCATCACCTCCACTAGCTTTGTTTGTAGTGATGCTTTCTAAGGCCCACTTGACTTCACATTCCAAGATGTCTGGCTCTAGGTCAGTGATAACGTTATCGTGACTATCTTGGTCATGAAGATCTTTTTTGTACAGTTCTTCTGTGTATTCTTGCCACCTCTTCTTAATATCTTCTGCTTCTGTTAGGTCCATACCATTTCTGTCCTTTATCGAGCCCATCTTTGCATGAAATGTTCCCTTGGAATCTCTAATTTTCTTGAAAAGATCTCTTGTTTTTCCTATTCTGTTGTTTTCCTCTATTTCTTCGCATTGACCACTGAGGAATGCTTTCTTATCTCTCCTTGCTATTCTTTGGAACTCTGCATTCAGATGCTTATGTATTTCCTTTTCTCCTTTGCTTTTCACTTCTCTTCACAGCTATGTCTAAGGTCTCCTCAGACAGTCATTTTGCTTTTTTGCATTTCTTTTCCATGGGGATGGTCTCGGTCCCTGTCTCCTGTACAATGTCATGAACCTCCGTCCAGAGTTCATCAGGCACTCTATCAGATCTAGTCCCTTAAATCTATTTCTCACTTCCATTGTATAATCATAAGGGCTTTGATTTAGGTCATACCTGAATTGTCTAGTGGTTTTCCCTACTTTCTTCAATTTAAGTCTGAATTTGGCAATAAGCAGTTCATGATCTGAGCCACAGTCAGCTCCTGGTCTTGTTTTTGCTAACTGTATAGAGCTTCTCCATCTTTGGCTGCAAAGAATATAATAAATCTGATTTCTGTGTTGACCATCTGGTGATGTTCATGTGTAGAGTCTTCTCTTGTATTGTTGGAAGAGGGTGTTTGCTATAACCAGTGCGTTGTCTTGACAAAACTCTATTAGCCTTTGCCCTGCTTCATTCCGTACTCCAAGGCCAAATTTGCCTGTTACTCCATGTGTTTCTTGACTTCCTACTTTTGCATTCCAGTCCCCTATAATGAAAAGGACATCTTTTTTGGGTGTTAGTTCTAAAATATCTTGTAGGTCTTCATAGAACCGTTCAACTTCGGCTTCTTCAGCATTACTCATTGGGGCATAGGCCTGGATTATTGTAAGATTGAATGGTTTGCCTTGGAAACGAACAGAAATCATTCTGTCATTTTTAAGATTGCATCCAAGTACTGCATTTTGGACTCTTTTGTTGACCATGTTGGCTACTCCATTTATTCTAAGGGATTCCTGTCCACAGTAGTAGATATAATGGTCATCTGAGTTAAATTCACCCATTCCAGTCCATTTTAATTCACTGATTCCTAGAATGTCTATGTTCACTCTTGCCATCTCCTGTTTGACTACTTCCAGTTTGCCTTGATTCATGGACCTAAAATTCCAGGTTCCTATGCAATATTGCTCTTTACAGCACCGCACCTTGCCTCTATCACCGGTCACATCCACAACTGGGTATTGGTTTTGCTTTTGCTCCATCCCTTCATTCCTTCTAGAGTTATTTCTCCACTGATCTGCAGTAGCATCCTGGGCACCTACCGACCTGGGGAATTCCTCTCAGTATCCTATCATTTTGCCCTTTGATACTGTTCACGGGGTTCTCAAGGCAAGTATACTGAAGCGGTTAGCAGTTCTAATTCCCCATACAATTATGGAATGGTCAAAGAGAAAAGGAAAAAGTGACTGAGAAAGGAAAGTTCAGTCCACACGCTTTTCCCACTTCTGGCCGCTCCCCTAGCAGGGACCTTGGGTGTCTTTTGGCATTGGCAGGTCGGTATAAACCCCTGTCTAGAGCAGGGAAGGACATTTCCAGGGGAAAAAAGCTGTGGCTGTGGATGCCACTTTTTTCTCTCTTACAGATGGGAGCTAGCAGTTCCAGAACCACTTCTTTAAAATGTATTTTTAAAAGTTGGGGCAAGGTTGATTGTCCCATCTTTGCATGAAATGTTGCCTTGGTATCTCTAATTTTCTTTTTTTTTAATTTAATTGGAGGCTAATTACTTTACATTATTGTATTGGTTTTGCTATACATTGACATGAATCTGCCTCAGGTGTACATGTTTCCCATCTTGAACCCCCCTACCATCTCCCTCCCCATCCCATCCCTCTGGTTCATCCCAGTACACCAGCCCTGAGCATCCTCTTTTGCTTTCTATTGTTTGACTCTATTTCTTTGCATTGGTCACTGAGGAAAGATTTCTTATCTCTCCTTGCTATTCTTTGGAACTCTGCATTCAGATGGATATCTATATATATTTTTTTCCTCCTTTGCCTTTCACTTCTCTTTTCTCAGCTATTTGTAAGGCCTCTCAGACAACCAGTTTGCCTTTTTGCGTTTCTTCCTGTGGATGGTTTTGATCAGCGCCTCTGTACGATGTTACAAACCTTTGTCCATAGTTTTTCAGGAATTCTATCAAATCTAATCCCTTGAATTTATTTCTCACTTCCATTGTATAATTATAAGGTTTGACATACGTTACACTTGAATGATCCACTGGTTTTCCCTACTTTCTTCTACAATTTCTCCCTCTTCAGCTGCAACGAATATGATCAATCTGATATCAGTGTTGACCATCTGGTGATGTCCATGTGTAGAGTCGTCTCTTGTGTTGTTGGAAGAAGGTGTTTGCTATGACCAGTGCATTCTGTTGTCAAAACTCTGTTACCTTTGTCCTGCTTCATTTTGACTTCAAGGTCAAACTTGCCTGTTACACCAGGTATCTCTTGACTTCCTACTTTTGCATTCCAGTCCCCTATGATGAAAAGGACATCCTTTTTGGTTTAATGAATAAGTAAATAAATAATAAGATAAATAACTGAAATTCATAAGAAGATCTAAAATAACTAGAAATACTTTAATACCTTGCAGAAATAGATGTTCAGTCATTAGAGATTATACTCTGGGAACTATTCTATATTCATATCATACAGTCTCTGACATAATAGAAACGATCCCAGTTTTCTAGTGAGAGTTTCAATTTGAGTTTTCTGTCAAGAACAGCTGGATTCATGGACTGTGTATGTAGGCAGATCTCACAGGATAGTAAAGGGTATAGAATGGCCTATGCATTGTCACTACAACAGAGTTCAAATTCAGTAAAATTTCATCCATTTTTGAGATTGCATCTATTATCTGTCTGTTTTTGAGATGGCATCTATTGGCAAATAGATGGGGAAACAATGGAAACAGTGAGAGACTTTATTTTGGGGGGCTCCAAATTCACTGCAGACGGTGATTGCAGCCATGAAATTAAAAGACTCTTGCTCCTTGAAAGAAAAGTTATGACCAACCTGGACAGCATATAAAAAGCAAAGACATTACTTTACCAACAAAGGTCCATCTAGCCAAAGTTATGGTTTTTCCAGTAGTCATGTATGGATGTGAGAGTTGGACTATTAGGAAAGCTGAGTGCCAGAGAAGGGATGCTTTTGAACTGTTGTGTTGGAGAAGACTCTTGAGAGTCCCTTGGACTACAAATAGATACAACCAGTCAGTCTTAAAGGAAATCAGTCCTGAATATTCATTGGAAGGACTGATGCTGAAGCTGAAACTCCATACTTTGGCCATGTGATGTGAAGAACCAATTCATTGGAAAATATTCTGATGCTGGGAAAGATTGGAGGCAGGAGGAGAAGGGGACGACAGAGGATGAGATGGTTGGATGGCATCACTGACGCGATGAACATGAGTTTATGTAGGCTCTGGGAGTTTTTGATGGACAGGGAAGCCGGGTAGGCTACAGTACATGGGGTCGCAAAGAGTTGGACATGACTAAGCGACTTCACTTTGTGACTTATGTAAATACTTGAGAAATTATGAACTAATTTTAACTTCACACTGATTTTAAATTTTCAGATGAGCAATAAGTGATGGATTAGAATTCTTTAAAAATATAATCATTTTGATTGTATCCAAAGTTAAGAAAGGCAAAAGCAAAAAAAAAAAAAGGTTAATATTCTTAATTTTTATAATTCATGAAATAATAATTATCATTAATTATAGATTACTTAACCATATACTATTGTCACTGATAATTTAGACAGAACAAAATATAATACTAGAAAATTCTACATTTGTGTTACATTTACTAGAAACTATAATATACTATGCTTACAATTCAGTATCAAAGATAGCAACCTTTACCTCCAAAACTATTTTCTGTTGAGAGGTTTTCAGTATATTAAAAGCAACATAGTCAATCACTATTTGCATTTACTTGGTTTGCTTCAATAATGTTACAGCATTTTAATGAATATAATTCAGACTGATTTGTAAGTATGGGTTTAAAAAAGTTTTCTATTTGAATTATTCCTTATAAAAGAAAAAATAACACAAGATGAATACAAATGTGATCAGAGATGTATAATGGCAGCTCAATAATAATCACCCATGGTGAGAAGAAATTTCATGGAGTGAGAATCTAAAGGCATTGCTTGTCTTCCTCTTAAAATGAAAATCCACTAGCTGGAATGAGAATGGGTTGCTCACAGGCATGCCTTAATTCACTGAATAATGACTATGCTTTTATGGCAGAAATTCAAGTCAGCTGAAGGACTAAAAGACTACTCAGTGGGAAGTAACTCTACTTCCCAGAGCTGATGAACTTTGGAACTGAGGTAAGTTGAGGAAAAAATGAAAATCAGGCATCCTACTGTATCTGTAGCAAGCCCTCACACTGATAATTTAATAGATATTGATGCCTGCCTACAGAGATGAATGGTTTGAGAAGAAAAGAGACATTTTTCAGCAATTGTTGATTCCATATTATTCTTCTCAAGAGTACTGCTTGAAAGCTTAGTAAAATGATTCAAGAATACCATTACCTCTGGGATGTATCTAATTGGATAAATGGCAGTGGGTCACGGTTCCCACAGATGGAGAGGTAGTTACAGTCAGGCCGTAGTTTTGTTTAAGGAAGCTTTATAATGCTGAGTGAATTTTGTTATTTTTGAAAGACTACTATAATAATGCTTTTATCCCTGTTTCTTTAGACCTGTATCAGCACTTCAGACACTGTATCCAAAACTTGTCATATTCCAGTGCTCGCTTCGGCAGCACATATACCAAAACTTGTCATATTCCATTATCAGCAAAAAACTAAAGGATAACACCTGCTTTAAACCAAGAACATAAAGCCTTTCTGGGTGTCATGTGATTATCTAATAACAAGTTATTCTTCCAAAAACAAAATTTTAATAACCTAATCTTGATCAGGTGTACATGACACTCCATTTGGACACCATAATTTTCCTCATGGTGATCTACTGATAAGTTTAGTACAAGATGATTTGTAAAAATACTTTGGAAAGTTGCTCTGTAATTTTAAACATTTACTAAAATATTATTTTTGTGGTTAATTTTTCATGCCAAAATATAAGTGGTGTTCACTGTATCAACATATGACACAATGAAACAAAATGGACAATATCTATGAGAATAGAAAGGATATGCTAAATTTTTATGGGCTTAAACCTTTTGAATTCTAGGTCATTTTCTGATTGATTTGAAAGCTTTGTTGTCATTTTAGATTTGGTATTGTTAAAAAATTATATAAAGAAAAGAAAGATAAATTGTTTTTTTCTTCCATTTCAAATGGAACCAATTTCCTTTCATGTCTCAATATTATAATTGCAAAATATTACATTATGCTTAGTACTTGACTATGCATATAATATTCTAACATTTTTAAGTCAAAATGTAGTCATTTAACATTTGTGGAAGTGGTTTCATTCTTTGATACATAGTAACGTATGATTCTATATATGGACAATACCATGTCTCAGATGAAACAAATGTTTGTGTGATTCACATGCTCATATGCTCATAGTTCTTTGAGAGGATTCTTGGTTTTGTGTATGTGCATAGAAAAGGGATAGCAATCTGCCAAATCTCACAATGAATGCCTGATAAATGAATCATAATACAATTAAACTTTATCAAAAGGTATGTATCTGTTTATTTTATTTTGAATATAAGTTGTTTCAAGGAGGATTAAAGTTTTATTCTCTTAGGGAATTATACAGCGGAAAAAGTCTGTAAGTCATTCACTCTTATAAGAAGAGTGCTGGACTGTTTTGTTCAAATTATGAATGTGTGGTAAAGCCAAAGCCAGAATTCTCCCATCAATCAAGAGGAGGTAGGAGGGTATAAGGATACCTAAATAGATGATATGAATTTTGAGTCATTCCTACTGTAACCCCCAATCCACATATGTGGCATTGATGATGGTTCATTCATGGGAAACGTAGGTGCTGAGAAAGTTATCTCCTTCTGTGAGCACATTATCCAATTGATTTTATGCAGCTTAAAGTTACAAGTATGATTCCATATCCTCTGTTTGAAGGAAACCTATATCTCACCTATATTTAATGTCATTTTTCTCACAATACTACAACAGACCTTACATTGAAAGTGAGTTTTATGTATATTTTATGATCTGGATTTATGATTAGCATACTCTCAATAAAAAATTAGTTAACTGTAATACTTGAAAAATAATTTCTATAAAAAATAAGTAGAAATTAAAATACAGATTAAAAAATCTCTGTTCTCTATTTTGCTAAAGGCCCAATCCATATTTATCATATATGTATGTAAGTTGATAAGTTAGATACAGGAAAAAATTCAGTTTCTTTCAAGAAAGTAATATCTCGTTTTCTCTTTTTTCCATCAATAAAATAAAATTTATAGGTATTTTAAAAAGTTCTAGAAATCCTATGTGATATGTAATGGAATCTAAAATTTACTAATTTTATAAATATAAAAAATTATGTATGTTCTTCAGCTTAAGAAGAATGTGATCTTATACAATTTTACAGTGATCAAATCTAGACCTAACATAGCAATTTAAAAGGTCAAAATTATAGGATATTAACAAAACTTGTGCTTATTTACTCAATTCAACCTTTTAAAGGAACTTGATTAAAAAATCTCACTATTAACATTAATCTTTTTATTTTCCCTGTTATGTGATCAATTGTGCCACCTTCTTTGCAACCCTATGGACATCCTGCCAGGCTACTCTATCCATGGGACTTTCCAGGCAAGAATTCTGGAGTGGGTTGCCATTTCCTCCTCCAGGGACTCTTCCCAACCCAAGGATCGAAACTATTTCCTGCATTGGCAAGTGGATTGTTTACCACTGATCCACCATGGAAGCATTAATCGTATATAAGAGTAAATACACTAGAGAAGACTCTACACATGGACACCACCAGATGCTTAACACCGAAATCAGATTGATTATATTCTTTGCAGCCAAAGATGGAGGAGCTCTATACAGTTAGCAAAAACAAGACCGGGAGCTGACTGTGATCAGATCATGAACTCCTTATTGAAAAATTCAGACTTAAAATGAAGTAAGTAGGGAAAACCACAAGATCATTCAGATATGACCTAAATCAAATCCCTTATGATTATACAGTGAAAGTGAGAAATAGATTTAAGGTACTAGATCTGATAGATAGAGTGCCTGATGAACTATGGGCAGAGGTTCGTGACATTGTAGAGGAGACAGGGACCGAGACCATCCCCATGGAAAAGAAATGCAAAAAAGCAAAATGGCTGTCTGAGGAGGCCTTAGAAATAGCTGTGAAAAGAAGAGAAGTGAAAAGCAAAGGAGAAAAGAAAAGATATAAGCATCTGAATGCAGAGTTCCAAAAAATAGCAAGGAGAGATAAGAAAGCCTTCCTCAGAGAGCAATGCAAAGAAATAGAGGAAAACAACAGAATAGGAAAAACAATAGATCTCTTCAAGAAAATTAGAGATACCAAGGGAATATTTCATGCAAAGATGGGCTCGATAAAGGACAGAAATGCTATGGACCTAACAGAAGCAGAAGATATTAAGAAGAGGTGGCAAGAATACACAGAAGAACTATACAAAAAAGATCTTCACAATTCAGATAATCACAGTAGGGTGATCACTGACCTAGAGCCAGGCATCTTGGAATGTGAAGTCAAGTGGGCCTTAGAAGGCATCACTATGAACAAAGCTACTGGAGGTGATGGAATTCCAGTTGAGCTCTTTCAAATCCTGAAAGATGATGCTGTGAAAGTGCTGCACTCAATATGCCAGCAGATTTGGAAAACTCAGCAGTGGTCACAGGACTGGAAAATGTCAGTCTTCACTCCAATCCCAAAGAAAGGCAATGCCAAAGAATGCTCAAACTACCGCACAATTGCACTCATCTCACACACTAGTAAAGTCATGCTCAAAATTCTCCAACCAGGCTTCAGCAATACGTGAACTGTGAACTTCCAGATGTTCAAGCTGGTTTTAGAAAAGGCAGAGGCACCAGAGATCAAATTGCCAACATCCACTGGATCATGGAGAAAGCAAGAGAGTTCCAGAAGAACATCTATTTCTGTTTTATTGACTATGCCAAAGCCTTTGACTGTGTGGATCACAATAAACTGTGGAAAATTCTGAAAGAGATTGGAATACTAGACCACCTGACTTGCCCCTTGAGAAACCTGTATACAGGTCAGGAAGCAACAGTTAGAACTGGACATGGAACAACAGACTAGTTCCAAATGGGAAAAGGAGTATGTCAAGGCTGTATATTGTCACCCTGCTTATTTAACTTCTATGCAGAATACATCATGAGGAACACTGGGCTGGAAGAAGCACAAGCTGGAATCAAGATTGCCAGGAGAAATATCAATAACCTCAGATATGCAGATGACACCACCCTTATGGCAGAAAATGAAGAGGAACTAAAAAGCCTCTTGATGAAAGTGAAAGAGGAGAGTGAAAAGGTTGGCCTGAAGCTCAACATTCAGAAAACGAAGATCATGGCATCTGGTCTCATCACTTCATGGGAAATAGATGGGGAAACAGTGGGAACAGTGTCAGACTTTATTTTTTTGGGCTCCAAAATCACTGCGGATGTTGATTGCAACCATGAAATTAAAAGACGCTTACTCCTTGGAAGGAAAGTTATGACCAACCTAGATAGTGTATTAAAAAGCAGAGACATTACTTTGCCAACCAAGGTCCGTCTAGTCAAGGCTATGGTTTTTCAGTGGTCATGTTTGGATCTGAGAGTTGGACTGTGAAGAAAGCTGATCACCGAAGAATTGATGCTTTTGAACTGTGGTGTTGGAGAAGACTCTTGAGAGTCCCTTGGACTGCAAGGAGATCCAACCAGTCCGTTCTAAAGGAGATCAGTCCTGGGTGTTCATTGGAAGGACTGATTCTAAAGCTAAAACTCCAGTACTTTGGCCACCTCATGCTAAGTGTTGACTCACTGGAAAAGACTCTGATGCTGGGAGGGACTGGGGACAGGAGGAGAAGGGGACGACAGAGAATGAGATGGCTGGATGGCATCACCGACTCGATGGACTTGAGTTTGAGTGAACTCCGGGTATTGGTGATAGACAGGGAGGCCTGGCGTGCTGTGATTCATGGGGTCGCAAAGAGTCAGACACGACTGAGCGACTGAACTGAACTGAAGAGTAAATCACCAAGGTAGCCAACAAAATACTTTAAGCAAATATAATGGACATGAATTTCCATGGTAGATCAGATGGTAAAGAATCCACCTGCAATGCAGGAGAGCTGGGTTCTATGCTTGCATTGGTAGGATCTCCTGGAGGAGCGTATGTACTCTTGCCTGGAGAATCCCCATGGACAGGGGAGCCTGATGGGCTACAGTCCATGGGTTCACAAAAATCAGACACGACTGAGAGACTAAGCACTGCATAGCACAATAAACATGAAATTGTTCTAACAGGTGATAGATCTTTGGAGATGAATGTAATAATAGAATGAAAATTCATGATAAATATATTCAAAACACAATAGTTGACAGTGCAGGAGTGCATCCTATTCAAAGTCCAGGACTACTGAAGGCCAAGGGACATTACTACAAGATCAGTTTTGGGGGAATTTATTCCAAATGAAAACTTGTATTCTACGAGAGTTTGTAAGACACCTTTTTGTTCCTACACGTTTTGTCTCTTAGGCTCGCATCCTAGCTTTGACATTATATTTCATAGAATCATCTCTCTGGAGAAGCCCAACATACAATTTCAGTATTTCTCAATTCATTACAGTTGTGTTGATTATGTTTAAACATGTATAGTGTGCAACTAAATTCCATCAACCCCTGTCCCCAAAGATCACAACCTCATTTTTCATAATTATTTTACCTTTCCTTTCCTTGACTCTATCCTTATACCACTGACTGAATAATTGTGGATGATTTGAAAAAGTAGACAGTGTTAAATGAAGAACAGTCTTTAATTTTTCTTTACATAGGTTTGAAAAACTTCAAAGAGAGATCAAAAGTCATTTTATACCCTATGCTTTTTGAGGAAAGAGTGTAGCTAACATACATTTAATTTTACTAGAATAATCTATCCCAAGGTTCTGATTAAGATTTTATTATACTGTAAGATGATATATAGTCAGCTTTTAAATAAATCTATTACTCTGAAGATTGTCCAAGCTCTTATTTGCATAAAACTGAAATTTACAGATTTGGTAAGTGAAACTCCTGCATACAGTAATCAGCAGATATTAGTACATAGAATTTAAAGCCATAAAGTTTGCTGAGTATAGCCAAATTTGGTACTTTTTAGTTTTGTTAGATAATTAGATAAATATAACATGTTAATATTTTAAGAAGAAACTTCAACAGAATAACTATACCTATTGGATTACTCATAACTGCCTAGAGAGCACTCAATAAAATCAAGGATCTCTCATCGTACACTGCTTAGTAATTTAACAATGGAATTAACCACTTTTCCAGTGAAGGAGGACCTTTACAATTTATTCTGTCTCTAAAAAGTTAAGATTTAATATTTTAAGAGTATTAACTATGCCAAGGCAATGGCAAGCCACTCCAGTACTCTTGCCTAGAAAATCCCATGGATGGAGCAGCCTGGTTAGCTGCAGTCCGTGGGGTCGCTAAGGGTCGGACACGACTGAGCAACTTCACTTTCACTTTTCACTTTCCACTTTCACACATTGGAGAAGGAAATGGCAACCCACTCCAGTGTTCTTGCCTGGAGAATCCCAGGGAAAGGGGAGCCTGGTGGGCTTCTGTCTATGGGGTTGCACAGAGTCGGACATGACTGAAGTGACTTAGCAGCAGCAGCAGGGTTGAATAGGTCATACATCAGTGACAAGCAATCTACAGAGATCTGCAGCAAGGGGTTCTGTTTTTAGACACCCAGGGATCCAGGCTGACAGCAATTCAAGCACCTTATATGGTAACTTCAGGACCATGTGGGCTACCTCAGTTGCTGCAACAGAGAAAGACAGAACGATAATTGAGTGTCCTTTGCTCTGTGTCCCTCTGCAAGTGATGTATACCATCATTCAGAGCTCACTAGCCAGAATAAGAAACATTACTTTGGCTAACTACAAGGAGGATGAGAAAATATGGTGAACAAATAGAATACTTGGTATGTGTTTTCATTACAAAAATTTGTATGGGGAAAAATGAGAACTGAAACAGAAATGACAATTTACTATAAATTTTCTATGCTAAGGGACAAAATGATTTAAAATATAATGAACTGATTCAAATATGCCTAATTATACTATGCATTTACATGTCTATATTCCATCTGGATAACATCAGTGCTTAATTAAACTGACCTTCATAATATAAGCCTTTGCACATATCATTCCAAATGATTTTCTCAAGACCCCATGGGCCAGAAGTTTAAGTAAGTATTTATCTGTTTTCTGTGATTTAAGAAGCTCTCCAAAAGCAGTTTTCCCCAAAATCCTTCAATCATTCTCATAGCACTAAACTTGCTGAAGCATTACAAATATTTTCTACTCTAAATGTACAGTTTATAAATTAAATTTTTGCATGAAAATTAACAAATAAAATTTACAAACAAATTTTATCCAACACTAAATTATAATTGCCTTTGGTAAAGATAGAAAATAAACTTAGTATGAGCTCTTGAAAATTTAAAATTTGTGTTTGTGTTAATTAGGTGGCACAGTGGTATAGAATCTGCCTGCCAGGAGATACAGATTCAATCCCTGGGTCAGAAAATTCCCTGGAGGAAGGCATGGCAAACCATTCCATGCCTGTATCCTGGTATTGTATTCTCCATGCATGTATTCTTGCCTGGAGAATCCCCATGGACAGAGGAGGCTGGTGGGCTACAGTTCATGGGGTCTCATAGAGTCAGACACAACTGAACACACAGCCATATATGCATACATGTAGGCATTGGGCCAGGTAAGCAGCAAGAATGAAGAGCACTTAAAGAGTGGATGATTTCTCTGGGTATATATCTAGGAGTGGGACTACTGTGTCATATGGTAGTTCTCTTTTCAGTTTTTTGAGGAAATTAATACTGTTCTCCAAAGTGGCTAAACCAACTTATATTCAAGGTATAGGAGGATTTCCTTTTATTTAAATCTCCAGTATGTATTGTTTGTAGATTTTTTGTTGATGGCCCTTCTGAGTGGTGTGAAAGGATATTGCATTATATTTTCATTTGCATTTCTTTAATAATTATTGATGCTGAGCATCTTTTCATGTGCCTTTTAACCATCTATGGTTAAAAGAAATGGTATGGACCTAACAGTAGCAAAAGATATCAAGAAGAGGTGGCAAGATAATTCCATTTGAGCTATTTCAAATCCTAAAAGAGGACGCTGTGAAAGTGCTGCACTCAATGTGCCAGCAAATTTGGAAAACGCAGCAGTGGCCACAGGACTGGAAAAGGTCATTTTTCATTCCAATCCCAAAGAAAGGCAATGCCAAAGTATGTTCAAAGTACCGCACAATTGCACTCATCTCACATGCTAGTAAAGTCATGCTCAAAATTCTCCAAGCCAGGCTTCAGCAATACGTGAAACAAGAACTTCCAGATGTTCAAGCTGGATTTAGAAAAGGAAGAGGAACCAGAGATCACATTGCCAGCATCCATTGGATCATTGAAAAAGTAAGAGAGTTCCAGAAAAACATTTACTTCTGCTTTATTGACTATGCCAGAGCCTTTGACTGTGTAGATCACAACAAACTGCGGAAAATTCTTCAAGAGATGGGAATACCAGACTAACTGACCTGCCTCTTGAGAAACCTGTATGCAGATCAAGAAGCAACAGTTAGAACTGGACACAGAACAACAGACTGGTTCCAAATAAGGAAAAGAGTGAGTCAGGGCTGTATACTGTCACCCTGCTTATTTAACTTATATGCAAAATATATAATAGAAATTCTGGACTGGATGAAGCACAAGCTGGAATCAAGATCACCAGGAAAAATATCAATAGCCTCAGATATGCAGATGACACGACACTTATGGCAGAAAGTGAAGAAGAATTAAAGAGCCTCTTGATGAAAGTGAAAGAGGAGAGTGAAAAAGTTGGCTTAAAGCTCAGCATTCAGAAAACTAAGATCATGACATCTGGTCCCATCACTTCATGCAAATAGATGGGGAAACAGTGGAAATAGTGACAGACTTCATTTATTTTTGGGGGGAGCTCCAAAATCACTGCAGATGGTGACTGAAACCATGAAATTAAAAGATGCTTGCTCCTTGGAAGGAAAGTCATGACCAACCTAGACAGCATATTAAAAGGAAAGACATTATTTGCCAACAAAGGTCCATTTAGTCAAAGCATGGTTTTTTCAGTAGTCATGTATGGATGTGAGAGTTGGACTATAAAGAAAGCTGAGCACCAAAGAATTGATGCTTTGGAACTGTGGTGATGGAAAAGACTCTTGAGAGTCACTTGGACAGCAAGGAGATCCAACCAGTCCATTCTGAAGGAAATCAATCCTGAATATTCATTGGAAAAACTGATTCTGAAGCTGAAACTCCAGTACTTTGGCTACCTGATGCAAAGAACTGACTGATTTTGAAAAGACCCTGATGCTGGGAAAGATTGAAATTGGGAGGAGAAGGGGACAGCAGAGGATGAGATGGTTGATGGCATCACCAACTAAATGGACACGAGTCAGAGTAAACTCTGGAGTTGGTGATGGACAGGGAGGTTTGGCATTCTGCAGTCCATGGGGTTGCAAAGAGTCAGACACAACTAAGTGACTGAATTGAACTGAACTTAACCATCAACATACCTTCTTTGGGAAAATATCTTTTTAAATCTTCTTTGATTAGGTTATTTTGTTGATATTTAGATGCATGAATTGTTTATATATTTTGGAGATTAATTCCTTTCTGTTGCTTAATTTGCAAATATTTTCTTCCATTCTGAGGGTTGTCATTTCATTTTCTTTATGATTTTGATCTCTATGCAGAAGTTTTTAATTTGGTCTCATTAGTTTATTTTCATTTTTATTTTTATGACTTTAGGAGATTAACATAAATTTCAGCAAGATTTCTTTTGACCAAAGTATGTTCTGCTCATGCTTTGCTCTAAGGATTTTGTAGTGTTCAACTTTAACATAATTGTAAAAGATATATGTACCCCAATATCATTGCAGCAACACTTACAATAACCAGGACATGGAAACATCCTAAATATCCAATCAAAGATGGATGGATAAAGAAGAGGTGGCACCTTGATACAATGGAATATTAGTCATAATGGAGAAGGAAATGGCAACCCACTTAAGTACCCTTGCCTGGAGAATACCAAGGACAGAGGAGCCTGGTGGGCTACAGTCTATGAGGTCTCAAAGAGTCGGACATGACTTAGTGAGTAAACAGCAACAATTTGTCATAGAGGAAAAGAATAGTACCATCTGCAGAGACATGGTTAGGCTGTCTAACCATTAGACTGTCATACAGAGTGAAGTAAGTCTGAAGAAGGAAAAGCATCATAAATCTGGAAAAATGATACAGATGATCACATTGCCAAGCAGAAATAGAGACACAGATGTAGAAAACAAATTTATGGAAAGCAAGGGGGGCTGCAGGAGGGTGGGATAAGTTGGGAGATTGGGATTGACATTTATATATGGCTTCCTTAGTGGCTCAAAGAGTAAAGAATCTGCCTGCAATGCAGGAGACCCAGGTTGAATCCCTGGCTGGGGAGAATCCTCTGGAGAAGGGAATAGTTACCTACTCCAAATCCTTGTCTGGAGAACTCCATGGACGGATGCTCAAAAAAGTTGGACATGACTGGGCAACTAAGACACACACATGTATATATACATACATACACACACACACACACACACACACACACACATAACTGATTTACTTTGCTGTTCAGCAGAAACTAACACAACATTATAAAGCAATTGTACTCCAAAAAAATTAAAAAACATTTTAAAAGTACAGGAATATGTCAAAATGGCAATTCACTAAAACATACTTTGAAATTAAGCTTTGTTAATCATTCTTCACTGAAAAAGAAATGCAAAGCTACAAGAAATACTATATCCTCTGAATTTCAATAATAAAATGCAAAGAAAAAATGTGATGCAGGAAAAACAAGCTAACATTTCTGCTACAATAAATTGTGAATGTTTGGGGAGGAAATTAATTGCATCCTTGTCTATCAAAATTTCTGAACTATGCAATGCACTAGTTACAATCATGCTTGTATATCTGTGGAAAAATGTACTGCTTTTTATACAAAAATGTCACAAATCTTAAAAATGAATAATCAAATAAATCATGGAACATATATTCTATGAAATATATATATATTTTTTAAGTCATTAAATTCAAGTCCAACTCTTTTGAAACCCCACAGACTGTGGCCCACCAGGCTCCTCTGTCCATGGGATTTTCCAGGCAAGAATACTGGAGTGTGTTGCCCTTTCTTTTCCCAAAGTATCATCTTAACCTAGGGATCGAACCTGCATTTCCTGCTTGTCAAGTGGATTCTTTACCACTGAACCATATGGGAATTCCCCACGAAACACTATGAAGCTATTAAAATTGTATATGAAGTAACTGTGGAGATGTTTCTGATAATGAAGACTAAGAAATGGGTCAAGTGATAAAATTACTATCATAGTAAATATATATTGGGTTCTTTCTCAATGTCAAATATTGTCATAAACATCTCAAATACATTACACTTACATTCACACATTTCTTATGTAGTACAGGTACAATTATATCCCTCTTTTCACAGATGAGGAAGTGGAGTCTCTGAGAAATTTAGCATCTTGCTCAAGATTGCAGAACTAGTGAACCTGGTGAAACTTGGAAACAAACCAAGGCAGCTTGTTCCTCAGGCTGTATTATTCCTACTGGGAGATATAATATTAATACACATATACATACACATACATATACAGACAGACATAAACTCATTAGTGAGTGTGCATGTGGGTGAAACTTAAAGATAATGAGATATTAAAGGATCCTGTTTGTACAGGGAAAAACTAGGATAAACATCAAACTTCCACATGTGGCCCCAGAATATAGGCTATTATATTAATCTTATAAAAGCTGTTGCTGTATCTGCTTGTATAAAGATCTGCTGTATCTCTAGCCACAGAGCTTTGCTGAGGTTAAGCATTTGATAAATATGTTGCTAAATTACTGAGTAATGAGACGATTGAATGTTCACAATGCTTGTGAAGTGCTTGTGGTTAGTTGCTCAGTCGTGTCTGACATTTAGTGACCCCACAGATGGTAGCCCACAAGGCTCCTCTGTCCATAGGGATTTGCCAGGCAGGAATACTGGAATGGGTTGCCATGTCCTCATCCAAGGGATCCTCCCAACCCGGGGATCGAACCCAGGTCTCCCTCATTTTAGGTGGATTCTTTACCATCTGAACCACCAGGGAAGCTCAAGAATACTGTATGGGTAGTATTTTCCAGGGTATCTTCCCGATCCAAAGAATGAACCGGGGTCTCCTGCATTGCAGGCAGAGTCCCTGTCAGCTGAGCTATGAGGGAAGCCCCCTTTACACTCTATGTACTCTTAAATTTCTCTACCACAAATTCTCCTATCAGGGCAGTTTACAAATATGTAACCCTTGATATATAGAAGAAATGCTACATCCAAATTTGCCACTATTAGTCAAGGCAATGGTTTTTCCCGTGGTCATGTATGGATGTGAGAGTTGGATTGTGAAGAAAGCTGATCGCCGAAGAATCGATGCTTTTGAACTGTGGTGTTGGAGAAGACTCTTGAGAGCCCCTTATACTGCAAGGAGATCCAACCAGTCCATTCTAAAGGAGATCAATCTTGGATGTTCATTGGAGGGACTGATGCTAAAGCTGAAACTCCAATACTTTGGCCACCTCATGCGACGAGTTGACTCACTGGAAAAGACTCTGATGCTGGGAAAGGTTGGGGGCGGGAGGAGAAGGGGACGACCAAGAATGAGATGGCTGGATGGCATTACCGACTCTGTGGACATGAATTTGAGTGTACTCCGGGAGTTGGTGATGGACAGGGAGGCCTGGCGTGCTGTAATTCATGGGGTCGCGGAGAGTCGGACAAGACTGAGCGACTGAACTGAACTGAAAAAATGTTCATTGAATGGAATTTAATGCATTTAAATCATAAAATGGCCTGCTCTCATTTTGTCACAAGAGAAATGCTATAACCAATGATAGTATTCCTGACCTAGGAAGCAGCAGCAAATCCAGTCACCTTGGAACCTCATTTGCCATAAATGACAAGATAGAATAACCATAAAACCCTATTATCATAGTGTACTTACATGTATACATTTACTGACTGTATATGATATAAACAATGTACTACATGCACAATATACTATAACTAAAGTACTAACCTTTCTTCACCAAGGGGAAAAACAGAAACAGTACCTCATCAACAATGGCCAAAAAAAGAGTAAAACAGAATTACATACACTAAAAAAATCCATTAAGGTTTTTTTAAGGTTCCATCCTTCAGTTCAGTTCAGTTCAGTTCAGTCGCTCAGTCGTGTCCGACTATTTGTGACCCCATGAATCGCAGCATGCCAGGCCTCCCTGTCCATCCTTAAGTTCCATGAAAAATACAGCTCAGTGATATTGCAAATATGATAAATATAACCTAAAAATAATCAAATTTTGATGAGCAACATTCTCACACTAACTTTAAAGACAGGATTGCTTTTATCACTTAGGTTTCTTAAGATTTTGAGAGGAATAAGGATTCTACACATAATGATCAAAGGTTCAATACAAAAAGAAGATATAAAAATTATAAATATATATGCACTTCTTTTAGGTTCGTTGAATGATTGGAAATGAGGTCATATTACTCATAGCCTTATGCTATAACAAATTTTGAAAATTATCTCTAGACATAACTAAGTTTTATAAATATTTTAAGTTCATGCCACCTTAGGGTATCAGTAAGATTTTCAGGCCACCCCTAGTAAAGAGAAATACTCAGTTGAAAAACAGAACTTAAGCATACAGTTTACTAAATTTAGTCAAAAGTTTAAGACCAAACCACTTAATATCATCGTTTATATGATTTTGATAGATGTTTCTATGTTTCCTTTGAAAATTTTAAATATCCTGGGTCACCTTTATAAGTTCACTGAGGTTGTTTCACAGGGGGATGTTTTCATGCATGTGGAAACCACAGTATCAGAATTTAAATTCCTTAGTTTGAAAAAAAATATTTTCAAAGGTGGACTTTAATTCCAAATGTAAATTGTTTTAACTTAGAATTGTTAATTAACTTTGAATTAAATAACAGAATTAAATAATACATTATTATTAATGATGTTAATATCAACATCCTTGGCTAATGTAATTTTTTTTCAAGTTTTTAGGATACTGTTTAGGGGCGTGGTCCTTTTCTGATCTATATAGTAACTGGCAATTTCTTATGGGTTTCTTCTGCTTTTAGTTAAATGGTAAATGTATAGTTCACTGGAATGTTTCTTCATGTTTTCCTGACATTCATTTCTATATTGATAGTTATGTTAACCTGTCAGAATGAAGTATGAGCTTGATGGCATCAATAATAGCTGTTTGAAAAGTGGCTATTATACAAATAAAGAGAGAGGGGCTTATGACTCACATTTTATCATTCTAAATATATATATACTTTTTTTCTATGATGTGCAATATTTTTATATTGTGAGAAAGCCATAAACGTGACACTAGAAATGTCTCCCCAAGAAAATAAATTCTGGATATATTTAATGGTGATATCAACATAAAATCATGCTTTTAGAAATCATGTGTATAAATGAATACTTTCCAATAATTTAACATTGTAAACTGAAAGCCAAATTTCACTAGAGATAAATAAGAGTTACCAAATTAGTATCTAGTACTTTTAATACTACTATTAATGCAACCATAAATGAATTAACTTTGTTAACTTCAGCATGATATGTAAAGATATAATCTTGCTCACAAGTCAATGCCAGAGTCAACTGAACTAAACTTTATCAATAATGCCTGGCACAAGGAAGTTATTAATCTAGTAGGTACAGAATCTAGAATTGCAAATTTATTTCTGAAAAACTAAATTGTTCATCTGTTATTTTACTTAAATAGTTTACATTTCATCAATATTTACTGGAAAAATATTTACAAATATTTCTCTCTAATCTGTCAATCATTATAGTAAGCACTAGAGATGAAAAATTGAGCAAGACAAATGTTTTTGGCCACAATGGAGCTTCCTTTATTAGTATGTATCTGAGATGTGGGGATATAGAAAAGTACTCACAGGATAGAAAAATGTAACATTTCAAAAAGTGATCAATATGATGATTAACTACTCACTGAGAAGTTATTTTAGATAGACTGGAAAGGGTCATAAGACAACATCTAAAATCAGGACTTAATGATATGGAGGAACAAATCCCATCTCCTAGAAAAATAGATTCTCAAGCAGATGCATCTGTACAAAGACCAAGAGATGGGGATAAACCAGAACTAACTGATGCGTGAGACAAATGTTAGAGAAGAACTGACTTATTGGAAAAGACACTAATGCTGGAAAGATTGAGAGCAGGGGGAGAAGGGTCCAACAGAGGATAAGATGGTTGGTTGGCCTCATTGGCTCCGTGGACATGAGTTTGCGCACACTTCAGGAGATAGTGAAGGACAGGAAACCTGGAGGGCTGCAGTCACTGGGGTCTGTAAGAATCGGACACAGCTGAGCGACTGAACAACAAGTATAGAGACAACAGAATGAGGAATGTTGCAGGGGGTCTCACTGCAGGAGAAAGGAGGGGTCAGGTTTCTAAATCACGATAGGAAGGCTGTTGTTGGGCTTCCCTTGTGGCTCCGCTGGTAAAGAATCTACCCTCAATACAGGAGACCTGAGTTTGATCCCTGGGTTGGGAAGATCCTCCGGAGAAGGGAAAGTCTACCCATTCCATTATTCTGGCCTGGAGAATTCCATGGACTCTAGCCCATGACATGAGTCAGACACAACTGAGTGACTTTCACTTCACACTTTCAAAGCTGTTGCTGTTGTTCAGTAACCCAGTCGTGTCTGACTCTGTGAACCCATGGACTGCAGCATGCCAGGCTTCCTTATCCTTCAGCATCTCGTGAACCTTCCTCAAACTCATGTCCATTGAGTTGGTGATGCCATCCAGCCATCTCATCCTCTGTCGTCCCCTTCTCCTCCTGCCTACAATCTTTCCCAGCTACCAGGGTCTTTTCTAATGAGGCAGCTCTTCGCATCAGTTGGCCAAAGTACTGGAGTTTCAGTACCAGTCCTTCTAATGAACATTCAGGACTGATCTCCTTTAGGATTGACTGGTTTGATCTCCTTGCAGTCAAAGGGACTCTCAAGAGTCTTCACCAATACCACTGTTCAAAAGCATCCATTCTTTGGTGCTCAGCTTTCATTATGGTCCACCTCTCACATCCATACATGACTACTGGAAAAACCATGCTTTGACTAGGCGGACCTTTGTTGGCAAAGTAATGTCTCTGCTTTTTAATATGCTGTCTAGTTTGTCATAGTTTTTCTTCCAAGGAGCAAGTGTCTTAATCTCATGTGTGCAGTCACCATCTGCAGTGATTTTGGAGCCCAAGAAAATGAAGTGTGTCACTGTTTCCATTGTTTTCCCATTTCTTTCCCATGAAGTGATGGGACCAGATGCCATGATCTTAGTTTTTTGAATGTTGAGTTTTAAGTCAGCTTTTTCACTCTCGTCTTTTATCTTCATCAAGATGCTCTTTAATTCCTTTTTGTTTTCTGCCATAAAGTTGGTGTCATCTTTATATCTGAGGTTATTATTATTTCTCCTGGCAATCTTAATTGTGATTCCATCTTGTGTTTCATCCAGCCCAGCATTTTGTGTGATGTACTCTACATATAATTTAAATAAGCAGGATGACAATATACAGTCTTTATGTACTACTTTCGCAATCTGGAACCAGTCTGTTCTTCCATGTCCGGTTCTAACTGTTGTTTCTTGACCTGCATACAGGTTTCACAGGAGACAGGTAATGTGATCTGGTATTTCAATCTGTTGAAGAATTTTCCAGTTTGTTGTGATCCACACAGTCAAAGACTTTAGCATAGTCAATGAAGCAGAAGTAGGCAGGAAGGTTGGATTTGTTCTAATACTAATAGAAAGATTTGGGGGTGATTTAATCAAGACACGACTGAGCGACTGAACTGAACTGAACTGAAGCAAGTTGTAGATGTGATTAAATCTGTTTAAAACAGAAACCCAAAGTTAGCTAATTGTTAGGCTTTTGCATTAGTTTAACTGGGGGAAAATGGATTTGTAATAAATGGTATTAGAGGATATGTGGAGAAAAAATTCATTTGAGAAATATTTTGGAGGTACAACCAAGAGAATGAATTTTCTGAAAGCAGGCATGGATTAGATTAATTTAGGATAATTTATGCCACAGAGGAATTCTGATGCCATAATGAGAGAATGAATGAATGATGAACTGATGTAAGGGAGTGTAGAGGAAACAAGTCAAGATATCTTATTTTGGACATATAAAATATGGATATCTAGTACATTTCCAAAGGAAGAATCTGAGTAGTTTGTTAGATAAATGGACATATGAGTCTGGCACTCATGGGAGATCAGGATAAGAAAGCTGTGGTTCAGTTCAGTTCAGTTCAGTTCAGTCGCTCAGTCGTGTCCGACTCTCCGCGACCCCATGAATCACAGCACGCCAGGCCTCCCTGTCCATCACCAACTCCCGGAGTACACTCAAACTCATGTCCACAGAGTCAGTGATGGCATCCAGCCATCTCATTCTCCGTCGTCCCCTTCTCCTCCCACCCCCAACCTTTCCCAGCATCAGAGTCTTTTCCAGTGAGTCAACTCGTCGCATGAGGTGGCCAAAGTATTGGAGTTTCAGCTTTAGCATCAGTCCCTCCAATGAACACCCAGGATTGATCTCCTTTAGAATGGACTGGTTGGATCTCCTTGCCTTATACTGCAAGGAGATCCAACCAGTCCATTCTCCATACACAATGGAGTCAGTTCAGTTCAGTTCAGTCACTCAGTCGTCTCCGACTCTCCGCGACCCCATGAATCACAGCACACCAGGCCTCCCTGTCCATCACCAACTCCCAGAGTTCACTCAAACTCATGTCCACAGAGTCGGTGATGCCATCCAACCATCTCTTTCTCTGTCGTCCCCTTCTCCTCCCACCGCCAATCCCTCCTAGCATCAGACTCTTTTCCAGTGAGTCAATTCGTCACATGAGGTGGCCAAAGTATTGGAATTTCAGCTTAAGCATCAGTCCTTCCAATGAATACCTAGAATGAATACTCCTCTAGAATGGACTGGTTGGATCTCCTTGCAGTCCAAGGGACTCTCAAGAGTCTTCTCCAGCACCACAGTTCAAAAGCATCAATTCTTCGGTGATCAGCTTTCTTCACAGTCCAACTCTCACATCCGTACATGACCACGGGAAAAACCATAGCCTTGACTAGACGGACCTTGGCTGGAAAAGTAATGTCTCTGATTTTCAATATGCTATCTACGCTGGTCATAACTTTCCTTCCAAGGAGTAAGAGTCTTTTAATTTTCTGGCTGCAATCAGCATCTGCAGTGATTTTGGAGCCCAAAAAAATAAAGTCTGACACTGTTTCCACTGTTTCCCCATCTATTTCCCATGAAATGATGATAGCAAGACTATAACAATAAATCTGGCAATCATTGGAATATAGACTATTTTAAAAACTTGAGGGTAAATGACATTATGAAATGTTATGCAATACAAGGAGAAAAGAGCCCAAGGTGAAGCCTTAAAGTACCCTAGAGTTTTGAGACCCCTTTAAGAGAAGCCTTAGCAGTGGGGCTAGGGTACAAAGAAAATCAGGATACTCTATTGTCACTAATTCCTGGCAATGGAGTTTTTTGTTTGTTTTAAAAAATTGGGAATGATGTTCAATCATATCCTGCTGAGAAGAAAATTAAGGTGAAAATATAGGATTAATATTTTGCAAGGTATAAAATGCTGGTATTTTTAGTAAGGACTCTTATTGACATGTTAATGAAGAAAACTATTGCAAACTTAAGAAAAAAAATAAGGATAAAAAATGACAGTATTTACACACATTTGTTGAATTCACTGTACAGTCTTATGGAAAATAGTGGACTTTAGATTAAGTTTCAGCACTTCAGCTTTCTTTAAAAGTAACAATTTAGTGATTAATGGAAGATAATTCTATTTATTCTGCTGATGAAAATACAGAAGCGGCAATGATTTATTACTTTTTTCTAAAAAAAATAAAAGAATGTTCAAATTTTTAAACATCAGTAAAATCCCCATTTAATTGTAAATCTAATTGTAATAAAGCTTATATTTGAGCCACTTAAATATGAAATAGAAATATATTATAATTTAAAAGACCTTTTAAGATATTTAATTTCATTTTCAAAAATATTTATTATATTTATTGAGAATATATTTGTCAAGACTCAGTAGTTCAGCTCTATTATTATTTTAGCACAATCTTTTTTGTAATAAAAATACATGCATGTGAGTATCTGTGTTTGGAGACAGACAGACATACATAGAAGAGACAAAGAAGAGGAAATGAGCTTTGGGAGGGATGAAAAATTTTAATAGCATAAATGTATCAGCTATATGAAGACATTGCTATTCAACTATAATTTAAACAGGAAGATATTTTTACTTGTCCTTCCAGACTAAATATAAGCTAACTTTCAAATTTGTTTTGTATACTTGTTAATAAATTTTTAGACTGTAAAGTCCAGAAATATAATTAATGGACATGCTTCGTTATATCAAATGCCAATTAGGAGTGTTGTAGACCATTTTATATACCATATTTAAGAAGGGATAAACTTAAAATATAAATGAATACTAAATATAAGTGAATAATAAGTATTTCTTAGAATAGTTCAGTTCAGTCGCTCAGTCGTGTCCGACTCTCCGCAACCCCATAAATCACAGCACGCCAGGCCTCCCTGTCCATCACCAACTCCTGGAGTTCACTCAAACTCATGTCCACAGAGTCGGTGATGCCATCCAGCCATCTCATTCTCCGTCGTCCCCTTCTCCTCCTGCCCCCAACCTTTCCCAGCATCAGAGTCTTTTCCAGTGAGTCAACTCGTCGCATGAGGTGGCCAAAGTATTGCAGTTTTAGCTTTAGCATCAGTCCTTCCAATGAACACCCAGGATCGATCTCCCTTAGAATGGACTGGTTGGATCTCCTTGTGGTACAAGGGACTCTCAACATCACAGTTCAAAAGCACCAATTCTTCGGCGATCAGCTTTCTTTACAGTCCAACTCTCACATCCATACATGACCACGGGAAAAACCGTAGCCTTGACTAGACGGACCTTGGTTGGCAAAGTAATGTCTCTGCTTTTTAATATGCTAGCTAGGTTGGTCATAACTTTCCTTCCAAGGAGCAAGCATCTTTTAATTTCTTGGCTGCAATCAACATCTGCAGTGATTTTGGATCTCCAAAAAATAAAGTCTGACACTGTTTCCACTGTTTTTCCATCTATTTCCCATGAAGTGATGGGACCAGATGCCATGATCTTTGTTTTCTGAAAGTTGAGCTTCTTTTTTTTTTTTTTTTCAGGAATGTTTATAGACACTATTTATTTATTTATTTTTTTGACTATACAGACCTTTATTGGCAAAGAGATGTCTCTGCTTTTTATTTTTTATTTTTTTTTAAATCAAATAATCCAATTTTATTTATTTATTTTTTTTCAAGTTGAACACACTAAATTTCTTTAAACAAACTTACTTATACTCCAGAGTCCTTTAAAAACTTAATAGCATTTATACATTGAAGGTATTTGATTTTCTTGTAACTAGCACTTCAAATGCAACAAGCATTTGAAGCAACAAGCATTTGACCCAACAAGTAAAACTTTCTACAGTTCATAACTTTTATAAATAAAATAAATTAAATGTACAGTGAATAAGTTCTCTGAAATATTTCAATATTTCTGCAGGTTTAGTAACATCATAAAATACATTTCCGATGTAACATTGGTCTTCATTTCCAACTTAAAACGCCTAAAAGTGCCTAACAGGTTTTTAGATTTGTGAACTTTAGTTGAAATGAAAGTTGAGCTTCAAGCCAACCTTTTCACTCTCCTCTTTCACTTTCATCAAGTGGCTTTTGAGTTCCTTTTCACTTTCTGCCATAAGGGTAGTGTCATCTGCATATCTGAGGTTATTGATATTTCTCCCAACGATCTTGATTCCAGCTTGTGCTTCTTCCAGCCCAGCGTTCCTCATGATGTACTCTGCATAGAAGTTAAATAAGCAAGGTGACAATATACAGCCTTGATGTACACCATTTCCTATTTGGAACCAGTCTTTTGTTCCATGTCCAGTTCTGACTGTTGCATCCTGACCTGCATACAGGTTTCTCAAGAGGCAGGTCAGGTGGTCCGGTATTCCCATCTCTTTCAGAATTTTCCACAGTTTATTGTGATCCACACAGTCAAAGGCTTTGGCATAGTCAATGAAGCAGAAATAGATGCTCTTCTGGAATTCTTTTGCTTTCTCCATGATATAATCACATTCAATAATTCAATGAAGGCACATGGAATTTTAAATAGTTTTTCAAATAGAATTATATCTTATAAAATTTGGTTTTGTATTACTCAAAAAGGTATATTTGTTGTTTGAAATTTCCTACTGCTAACTGGATGTGAATCCAGATGAGTATATGCTCAGTAGTAGATTCTTAGAATGCAAACTACTTAAAAAATATTTCTCCTTGGTATTACTGAACACTTCTGTTTGCATAACATTTTGTATCACTATACTGAAAAATTCCCTTACTTCCAGGTGGTAATAATTCTGATAAATTAATGAAGAACAAAGAAAACTCCGTAACACCACACATTATCCCTCACTGAAATTTCATGATGACAGGATTAAATGAGAGCTTTTACACTGAGCCAGTGTTGAGGGAGAAGGCAAAGGCAAGCCACTCCAGTACTCTAGCCTAGAAAATCCCATGGATGGAGGAGCCTGGTAGGCTGCAGTCCGTGGGTTCGCTAAGGGTCGGACACGACTGAGTGACTTCACTTTCACACACTGGAGAAGGAAATGGCAACCCACTCCGGTGTTCTTGCCTGGAGAATCCCAGGGATGGGGGAGCCTGGTGGGCTCTCGTCAGTGGGGTAGCACAGAGTTGGACACAACTGGAGCGACTTAGCAGCAGCAGTGTTGAGGGAAAGAGGGAAGGGAAAGTTATGTGAAATCCTTAAACTCACTAATAAAATTTTCTTTAAGCTTATGAATCAATGAAGAATTCAAACTTTATGTGAAAGGAAGAATTTAATGTCTCCTTTCATGAAAACATCTGAACACAGAAACAGTTGGAGAAAACAAAGGATCAAAACAAAACTTTTCAAACTTAAAATGTTGAGCTATATAGTTGAAAAATAGAATACTCCAATTCCAGAGAACATAAATAGTTAGCATCTTATAATGAATAGAAAAATAATGATGCAATATGAAACTAATGGTTAAATTTGCTTTATAAACATTGAATAGATAAGTCAAATATTAGATGTTTTCCAAGTTTTTATACATTTTATACATGTCTCCAACAGAAAAGGATAAATCAAAATAAGAAATTAAAATCTGGACTTTACTATATTAATTATAGCTATCATTTGGTTAACTTTACATAATCCCATTATATATTTATAAGTATAATATTGTAAAGCCTTAGCCAGTTTTTCAAAGCAAGTTTTGGCCCCCATTTAACAAAATGGAAAAAGACTGGAAGTTGTTTGATAATGCCTAAAAGATATTTCAGTCATTTCCATTTCAAGACATATTGTTTATCTTATCCCCAACCAAAATCTCTCATAGGCACACACTGACTTTTTTAAATTTATCAACTACTTGTTTGGAGTTTATATCTAAATTCAATACTGTCTGATTTAACTATGTAGATAAGATTTGCTTTTATTTCACAGAATATGCTCCATAAATAAAATTAATTCATTGTTTTTTGAATGTTACAATGACAATATTTTAAGTGTATAGTAAGTGCTTTTGTTTTGACTTTTGAATATGCATTAATAGGTCATAGTGTAGGTAAGACTCTCCTCAAGATGTGGCAAGTGGAATGTTCTCTTAGGTTTGGGAATTAGAATACTTTCATATTGAAGATTGTTTTTCTGTATATGTTACATTCAGTTCAGTTCAGTTCAGTCGCTCAGTCATGTCCAACTCTTTGCAACCCATGAATCGCAGCACGTCAGGTCTCCCTGTCCATCACCAATGCTATATCAAATGTATGTTTTACATAGAGAAATGTGATATCAAGTATATGACAAATGGGTACATTAAAAGAAAATGGTAAGTACATTTTTAAAATATATTTTTCATTTAAATACTAGAAATTTATGTCTGCATAAAATATAGTTCAGTTATAAAAGTATGTTTCTGTTAAAGCTGGCCATAACAATCTATTTGCACAAAGTGCATTTATGCATTAAATTGAAAATAATAGCACATATTGTTTTAAAAGATTTGATTGATGTGTAATATGTGAATTATATAATTTATGTAACATAAAAATGTTTATATAATTGGCCCCTTTTGACAGATATTTTCTGGACCAGATGAATAAATTCATAAATGATCCCTTTATTGCCATTAAACTTGTCACTTCTGTTTTCTTATCCAAATGACAGAAGCACTGATATTTTATAAAAGCAAATTTATTCTTCTTGTTCTCTAGCTTAATTTCACTCACTCTATCCCTATTAAATTTAGAGTGCATTTCAACATGCCTAGCAGACATAAGCTCTTGCTTCATCTTGACTTAATTTCATTGTAGTCTTTGCTTCATTCATTAATCTCTAGCTACCTTGGTCTCTTGTCTCTATGGGCCTTTATTGCTACAAGAACTCTGTACTTCTTTTCTCTATATTTTGAATACTCGTTCACTTTTCCTTTACCTTGCAGGCACCAGATATAATATCACTTATTTCAAATTAGACTAGTGTTCTACTCTTTAGTGCTTCTATAGATTTATTTTCCTTATTATAATTTGAACATAATTTTTTCAAAAAATATGTTTTCTGTAAATGTCAGAATAGAATGGTGGTTACCAGGACCTGGTGGGTGGGAGACCTGGCTATATGTTGTTTCTGCTAAGTCACTTCAGTTGTGTCCAACTCTGTGTGACCCCTTAGACGGAAGCCCACCCGGCTCCCCTGTCCCTGGGATTCTCCAGGCAAGAACACTGGAGTGGGTTGCCATTTCCTTTTCCAATGCGTGAAAGTGAAAAGTGAAAGTGAAGTCGCTCAGTCGTGTCCGACCCTTAGCGACCCCATGGACTGCAGCCTACCAGGCTCCTCCATCCATGGGATTTTCCAGGCAACAGTACTGGAGTGGCTTGCCATTGCCTTCTCAATATGTTAAGAGCACAGAATTGCAACCAGTAGATAAATAAATGTAGTGATTATACACAACATTGCAGGGTTATAAACTTCAAAGTTGCTAAGAGACTAGACCTATATTGTTCACATCACAGAAAGCAAACAGTTAAGTGAGATGATCGCGCTATTAGCTAACCCTATGGTGGTAATCCGGAGAAGGCAATGGCACCCCACTCCAGTACTCTTGCCTGGAAAACCCCATGGATGGAGGAGCCTGGTAGGCTGCAGTCCATGGGATCGCAAAGAGTCGGATACGACTGAGCGCCTTCACTTTCACTTTTCACTTTCATGCATTGGAGAAGGAAATGGCAACCCACTCCAGTGTTCTTGCCTAGAGAATACCAGGGACGGGGGAGCTTGGTGGGCTTCTGTCTATGGGGTCGCACAGAGTCATTCACGACTGAAGCGACTTAGCAGCAGCAGCAACAGCATGGTGGTAATCAGGCTTCCCTGGTAGCTCAGATGGTGAAGAATCCAGCTGCAATGCAGGAGACTCTGGTTCAATTCCTGGGTTGGGAAGATCCCCTGGAGAAGGGAGAGGCTACCCACTTCGGTATTCTCAGGCCTCCCTGGTGGCTCAGATGGTAAAGAATTCACCTACAATGAGGGTGACCTGGGTATAATCCCTGGGTTGAGAATATCTCCTGGAGGAGGGCAACCCACTCCAGTATTCTTGCTTGGAGAATTCCATGGACAGAGGAGCCTGGCAGGCTACAGTCCATAGGGTCACAAAGATTTGGAAATGACTGAGCAACTAAGCACAGCACATGGTGGTAATCATATTGCAATATATAAATGTATCAAATCAACATTTTGTAAACATAAACTTACACCATTTTAAATCTTATTTTTTTCAAAATCATGGTTTTCTTTGTGTTGTGTAGGCTTTTTATTTATATTTTTGGAATGTTCTAACAGCTATTACAATACTCAAAATGATAAAATGCAGTTCTCAAAGCCTGAAAAGAATTTGGGCAAGCATCAGTATAATTTTTTCTAGATTCCTCTCTCAAATACTGGTGCAAAGAATTACAGTGAGTATGTAATGAAAATAGTTTAAAATCCAATTAAAGATTTTCTCCATGATGAAGAAATTGAATTAAATTTGTATTTGCTTTTAAAACACTAAGATAAACTAAATTTTTTATTTTTGGCATCTCCAGTACTATTGCCTAGAAAATCCCATGCATGGAGGAGCCTGGTGGGCTGTAGTCCATGGGGTCGCTAAAGGTCGGACACGACTGAGCGACTTTACTTTCACTTTTCCCTTTCACACATTGGAGAAGGAAATGGCAACCCACTCCAGTGTTCTTGCCTGGAGAATGCCAGGGACGGGGGAGCCTGGTGGGCTTCCGTCTATGGGGTCACACAGAGTCGGACACGACTGAAGTGACTCAGCAGCAGCAGCAGCAGCATACAAAGGGAGAAGTTAGCACACACAAAAAAGAACATTATTTTCTAGTTAATTGTTTTAATGTTATAATTTATCAGGTAGTATCACGATAATGTGATCACTGACCTAGAGCCAGACATCTTGGAATGTGAAGTCAAGTGGGCCTTAGAAAGCATCACTACAAACAAAGCTAGTGGAGGTGATGGAATTCCAGTTGAGCTATTTCAAGTCTTGAAAGATGATGCTGTGAAAGTGCTGCACTCAATATGCCAGCAGATTTGGAAAACTCAGCAGTGGCCACAGGACTGGAAGAGGTCAGTCTTCATTCCAATCCCAAAGAAAGGCAATGCCAAAGAATGCTCAAACTACCGCACAATTGCACTCATCTCACACGCTAGTAAAGTCATGCTCAAAATTCTCCAAGCCAGGCTTCAGCAGTATGTAAACCGTGAACTCCCAGATGTTCAAGCAGGTTTTAGAAAAGGCAGAGGCACCAGAGATCAAATTGCCAACATCCGCTGGATCATGGAGAAAGCAAGAGAGTTCCAGAAAAACATCTATTTCTGCTTCATTGACTATGCCAAAGCCTTTGACTGTGTGGATCACAATAAACTGTGGAACATTCTGAAAGAGATGGGAATTCCAGACCACCTGACCTGCCTCTTGAGAAACCTGTATGCAGGTCAGGAAGCAACAGTTAGAACCGGTCATGGAACAACAGACTGGTTCCAAATAGGAAAAGGTGTACGTCAAGGTTGTATATTGTCACCTTGCTTATTTAACTTATATGCAGAGTACATCATGAGGAACGCTGGGCTGGAAGAAGCACAAGCTGGAATCAAGATTGCTGGGAGAAATATCAATAACCTCAGATATGCAGATGACACTACCCTTATGGCAGAAAGTGAAGAGGAACTCAAAAGCCTCTTGATGAAAGTGAAAGAGGAGAGTGAAAAGGTTGGCTTGAAGCTCAACATTCAGAAAACAAAGATCATGGCATCTGGTCCCATCACTTCATGGGAAATAGATGGAAAAACAATGGAAACAGTGTCAGACTTTGTTTTTTTGGGCTCCAAAATCACTGCAGATGCTGATTGCAGCCATGAAATTAAAAGACGCTTGCTCCTTGGCAGGAAAGTTTTGACCAACCTTGATAGTATATTAAAAAGCAGAGACATTACTTTGCCGACCAAGGTCCGTCTAGTCAAGGCAATGGTTTTTCCCGTGGTCATGTATGGATGTGAGAGTTGGACTGTGAAGAAGGCTGATCGCCGAAGAATCGATGCTTTTGAACTGTGGTGTTGGAGAAGACTCTTGAGAGTCCCTTATACTGCAAGGAGATCCAACCAGTCCATTCTAAAGGAGATCAATCCTGGATGTTCATTGGAGGGACTGATGCTAAAGCTGAAACTCCAATACTTTGGCCACCTCATGAGACGAGTTGACTCACTGGAAAAGACTCTGATGCTGGGAAAGGTTGGGGGCGGGAGGAGAAGGGGACGACGGAGAATGAGATGGCTGGATGGCATCACCGACTCTGTGGACATGAGTTTGAGTGAACTCCGGGAGTTGGTGATGGACAGGGAGGCCTGGCGTGCTGTGATTCATGGGGTCGCGGAGAGTCGGACACGACTGAGCGACTGAACTGAACTGAACTGAAAATAGTACCTTGTAGGGAAAAGTAGAGTTGACATAGCAGTATTCTATAGACAGTACAGCCTTTGGAAAATTGTCTAATTTAAAAGTAAGATATTTTGGTTATGGTTGATTAAGCTATCTAAACTATCTTTCCTATTATATGCTGCTGTCTTTACATAATCTGAAACAAAATATGTAAAACAAATATAAATCTTTATCTCCTGATATATTGCTGTGTATATTTTTATAGTTTAAAATGCACATTATTGTGGTTTTTAGGCTAATTCTACTCTGGATTGAAGATGAGTATTTTAAGAAGTTAGTTACTTCCCATCTTTTGTAGTAGATTGATTCACATCACACATATACATACACACACACACACACACACACACAAACACTCCTTGGACTTATTGTTCTGATTACATTTTAGAATTAGATTTTATAATATATTTAAAGCATATTTATTTGACTTATGGAGTGGATTATAAAGATTATGAAGGGTTTATATATAACCTTTATTTACCTTGTTGGTCCCACATTATTGTGAGTTATACAATGTTTATAGTTAGTATTTTCAATTCATGGATGGAAATTATGTTTCTGTGTTCATCAGTTCAAATAAACATGTTTGATAACCAGAACTGCTGGTTCCAAACATCATATCTTCTTCATCCCAGTGACTTTATTAACATGGAGAAAATCCTTAAGTCTCCAGCAAGCAATAGAGAAGACATGCCATATTTATTTTTGTACACTCTTATTCAGAGGATCTGCTTTTGTTGTGCCTTTCAATCACGCAGTGCCTCCTCCTGTGCTTCCAGCCTAATTAATGCAATCCATCGATCTGTAAATCTCTTAGGACTTCTCTAACCTCAAATACAACTTTAGGTCACTGAGGCAGAAATTTAAGAAACCTTAATGTAATTAATGTAGCTTTATTTTGCATTGCATGTTATGCTAAATTCTAACCTGGGTTCCCAAAGATTTGTAGTTGTTTATCTACATTTTGGGAGGCAAGCAAGGCAAAATGCCTTTCTGTGGGATGAGTCACTTCAAGGAGTATGACTAGAGACAGCATATTAGCATTGCTTGACAAAGCACCTTATTATTACAAGCACTGAAAGGGACAAGAAATTGTATTTGAGTGAAAGGGAAAGAGGAGGCAGAAGAGGAAAATCATCAGTGCAAACCATAACAACCAGAAAATTGGATGAAAAGAATGAAGTCAAAGTTGTAGGAGGAATACCAAATGCAAGCATAGCTTGCTGCTCTACTTATCAGCTGCATACAGGCCAAGCTCCTCTAGAAAATCCAATTTGTTTAGAGGAAGTGACCAAAAAGATAGAGCCAGGCAAATGATCCGATGTGCCCTGTAACAAAACATACCAGAGAAGCAGCTTTCCACAATTTGAACCATTTCCCACTAGGCTTTGTCATGAGAAACCACCCACTTCAAAAAGGCACACAGAATCCTTAATTTGTTCAGTTATTATTGTATATATATATATATTCAAAAATTTATGTACTGGGAAAAGGTATAGACCACTGAAACAGTGAATTCATATTCTTGTAAGTAGTAAACTTCTAAGACCTGTAACATTCATTCTCAAATATCTGAAAATATTTTCTTGATCATTTAAAGAAAGCAAAACCTAATTAAGGAAAATAAAATCAAAAGAGTTTGGCAATAATTACATCAGATGAAGATTCAAAAGTGCAAGTAAACTATATGGACCATCAGATGCATACTAAGTCACTTCAGTTGTATCCAACTCTTTGTGATCCCAGGAACTATAGCCTGCCAGGCTCCTATGTCCACGGAATTCTCCAGGCAAGAATACTGGAGAGGGTTGCCATTCCCTTCACCAGGTCATCTTCCCGAGCCAAGGACAGAATGAAAGGTCTCACGTCTCCTATATTGGCAGGCAGGTTTTTTACCACTAGCACCGCCTGGGACACCCTTGGAATCATATGGACTGTAGTATAGCATAATTCTGAAAGACAAGTGCTATCCTGATGGGAATGTGCTACGCTAATAATCCATAATGGAATTACCCAATTTGAAGGACATGCAAGAAACTCAGTCCCTATCATCTTGAACATAAAAAATGAGGTATAACTAAATACGAAAAATGCAGGCTTAAAGAAATATAAGTTTGCATCAAGCTAGTAATTAACATGGACTTCCCTGGTGTCTCAAATGGTAAAGAATATGCCTGCAATGTGGGAGACCAGGGTTCGATTCCTGGGTCAGGAAGATCTGCTGAAGAGGAGAATGGCTACACCTTCCAGTATTTCTGG